>NW_026783504.1:0-21662 GCF_949774975.1 Lagenorhynchus albirostris | reverse complement strand
GTTCTTGTAAACAGAGCCGTCCCAACCTTTGGGGTGGCTGTGTCTTTTGATTTTAATTTCCCTAAGCTATAGGACCATAAGTGGAAGTGCCCTAGGCTCTGTTGCTTTGTTTTTTAGATGTTTCAGGAAACACCATACACTTCTCCCGAGTGGCTGTTGGCAATTGACATCCCGCCCATCAGCATAACAAGGCTCCCAGTTCTCCATGGCCTGTCCTGCCTTTCTGGATTTTACACATTTTTCAGATGGCCCTTTTGACCGGGGGGAAGTGAGACTTCACTGTAGTGCAGATTTCCTTTGCAAGCTTGCTTGGTTGGCCAAAAAGGGCGTATGCGTTTTTTCCTGAATATATTCAGGAAAAAACGCATACGCCCTTTTTGGCCAAGTGCATCATTGTGGACGTTCTGCCTCTTTTCCTATGCTTTCAATGCAATTCCAGTCTACCTCCTGAAATCGGTTTCCTGCAATTCTGCCCCGCTTTCAAGTCCTCTTGGCAGCCTTACTTCAGTATATTTTTGGACGATAGCTGTCATTTATAACTCTGCAGGTTTGTGAATTACAGTGCCCCGAGCTCCTTTCTTCAAGTCGCTTTCTTGTGAGCTGGCCGCAACACCGCAGGATGGCTTCAGGCCCTAATCTGGTTCCGGCACGGCACGCTGAGCCTTTGGTTAATTCCTCTTCCTGGTGGGAAATGAGAGCTAAATTTGCCCGTCCAGACACCTCCAGCTAGTCTCTCATTGGTTCTCCCTATTCCTGTTCATCTTCCGCAGAAATTGCAAACTGGGCCAAACAGGAGGTTAAAGGCACTGACACTCCAAGTCGGGAGAGTGTTAGTAAAGCGTCTGGAATGTTGTACCCGAGCACCAGGGGACGAAAACTGACACATATTGGAACACGTCTCCCGATCACATGGTTGATCATACTCTGGGTTCCACATGCATGTTTTAGCTGAAGGAAGAATACCTTAAACCTGGAGAGTTGTGACCCGTGGAATGGGTACCATGCAATATGACTTCAAAGGGTCTTCATTTGCTCACCGAACTTCTCCAATGCTATCACTGCTGCGTTTATGCCCCTGTACACACGCTTGATTCTCTTTCGGAGACATAGCAATCCATAGGTTTTAAGATACTTCCTAGTCAGGTACACTCTTAGGCATTTTATATGGGGTGTTGAGTCCATTTCGTTGAGCAAGGAGTAGCTCTTGTCTATTCCATATTTGGCTTAAGGAACTTTATCTGTGCTCATTTCAATCTCTGGTTTTATGCAGCACCCCAACTCACCTTTCCCCTTAAGCAAGCATAAGTTGGTTTTCTAAATTTGAGACCCTGTTCTGTTTTGTAATTCAGTTCCTGTGTAGCCAAGGTTACATTCCGTGTATTAGTGATATCTTATGATGTTTCTTTTCCTGTGTGACTTATTTCAGTTAGAATCATCATACCTGAATCCACTCATTATGCTGCTACGGGCCTGATGACATAGATTTCATTGCTGAGTGATACTGCATTGTACGTAAGTACCACAACTTCTTTATCCATTTTTCACTTTCTGCGATATTGAACTTGTACCGTAAACCAGGTTCTTGTAAACAGAGCCGTCCCAACCTTTGGGGTGGCTGTGTCTTTTGATTTTAATTTCCCTAAGCTATAGGACCATAAGTGGAAGTGCCCTAGGCTCTGTTGCTTTGTTTTTTAGATGTTTCAGGAAACACCATACACTTCTCCCGAGTGGCTGTTGGCAATTGACATCCCGCCCATCAGCATAACAAGGCTCCCAGTTCTCCATGGCCTGTCCTGCCTTTCTGGATTTTACACTGTTTTCAGATGGCCCTTTTGACCGGGGGGAAGTGAGACTTCATTGTAGTGCAGATTTCCTTTGCAAGCTTGCTTGGTTGGCCAAAAAGGGCGTATGCGTTTTTTCCTGAATATATTCAGGAAAAAACGCATACGCCCTTTTTGGCCAAGTGCATCATTGTGGACGTTCTGCCTCTTTTCCTATGCTTTCAATGCAATTCCAGTCTACCTCCTGAAATCGGTTTCCTGCAATTCTGCCCCGCATTCAAGTCCTCTTGGCAGCCTTACTTCAGTATATTTTTGGACAATAGCTGTCATTTATAACTCTGCAGGTTTGTGAATTACAGTGCCCCGAGCTCCTTTCTTCAAGTCGCTTTCTTGTGAGCTGGCCGCAACATCGCAGGATGGCTTCAGGCCCTAATCTGGTTCCGGCACGGCACGCTGAGCCTTTGGTTAATTCCTCTTCCTGGTGGGAAATGAGAGTTAAATTTGCCCGTCCAGACACCTCCAGCTAGTCTGTCATTGGTTCTCCCTATTCCTGTTCATCTTCCGCAGAAATTGCAAACTGGGCCAAACAGGAGGTTAAAGGCACTGACTCTCCAAGTCGGGAGAGTGTTAGTAAAGCGTCTGGAATGTTGTACCCGAGTACCAGGGGACGAAAACTGACACATATTGGAACACGTCTCCCGATCACACGGTTGATCATACTCTGGGTTCCACATGCATGTTTTAGCTGAAGGAAGAATACCTTAAACCTGGAGAGTTGAGACCCGTGGAATGGGTACCATGCAATATGACTTCAAAGGGTCTTCATTTGCTCACCGAACTTCTCCAATGCTATCACTGCTGCGTTTATGCCCCTGTACACACGCTTGATTCTCTTTCGGAGACATAGCAATCCATAGGTTTTAAGGTACTTCCTAGTCAGGTACACTCTTAGGCATTTAATATGGGGTGTTGAGTCCATTTCGTTGAGCAAGGAGTAGCTCTTGTCTATTCCATATTTGGCTTAAGGAACTTTATCTGTGCTCATTTCAATCTCTGG
This sequence comes from Lagenorhynchus albirostris, assembly GCF_949774975.1. Classification (NCBI taxonomy): domain Eukaryota; kingdom Metazoa; phylum Chordata; class Mammalia; order Artiodactyla; family Delphinidae; genus Lagenorhynchus; species Lagenorhynchus albirostris. The sequence continues at coordinate 18,824 of NW_026783504.1, read as the reverse complement.
TTTTATGCAGCACCCCAACTCACCTTTCCCCTTAAGCAAGCATAAGTTGGTTTTCTAAATTTGAGACCCTGTTCTGTTTTGTAATTCAGTTCCTGTGTAGCCAAGGTTACATTCCGTGTATTAGTGATATCTTATGATGTTTCTTTTTCTGTGTGACTTATTTCAGTTAGAATCATCGTACCTGAATCCACTCATTATGCTGCTACGGGCCTGATGACATAGATTTCATTGCTGAGTGATATTGCATTGTACGTAAGTACCACAACTTCTTTATCCATTTTTCACTTTCTGCGATATTGAACTTGTACCGTAAACCAGGTTCTTGTAAACAGAGCCGTCCCAACCTTTGGGGTGGCTGTGTCTTTTGATTTTAATTTCCCTAAGCTTTAGGACCATACATGGAAGTGCCCTAGGCTCTGTTGCTTTGTTTTGTAGAAGATTCAGGAAACACCATACACTTCTCCAGAGTGGCTGTTGGCAATTTACATCCCGCCCATCAGCATAACAAGGCTCCCAGTTCTCCATGGCCTGTCCTGCCTTTCTGGAGTTTACACTTTTTTCAGATGGCCCTTTTGACCAGGGGGAAGTGAGACTTCACTGTAGTGCAGATTTCCTTTGCAAGCTTGCTTGGTTGGCCAAAAAGGGCGTATGCGTTTTTTCCTGAATATATTCAGGAAAAAACGCATACGCCCTTTTTGGCCAAGTGCATCATTGTGGACGTTCTGCCTCTTTTCCTATGCTTTCAATGCAATTCCAGTCTACCTCCTGAAATCGGTTTCCTGCAATTCTGCCCCGCTTTCAAGTCCTCTTGGCAGCCTTACTTCAGTATATTTTTGGACGATAGCTGTCATTTATAACTCTGCAGGTTTGTGAATTACAGTGCCCCGAGCTCCTTTCTTCAAGTCGCTTTCTTGTGAGCTGGCCGCAACACCGCAGGATGGCTTCAGGCCCTAATCTGGTTCCGGCACGGCACGCTGAGCCTTTGGTTAATTCCTCTTCCTGGTGGGAAATGAGAGCTAAATTTGCCCGTCCAGACACCTCCAGCTAGTCTCTCATTGGTTCTCCCTATTCCTGTTCATCTTCCGCAGAAATTGCAAACTGGGCCAAACGGGAGGTTAAAGGCACTGACTCTCCAAGTCGGGAGAGTGTTAGTAAAGCGTCTGGAATGTTGTACCCGAGCACCAGGGGACGAAAACTGACACATATTGGAACACGTCTCCCGATCACATGGTTGATCATACTCTGGGTTCCACATGCATGTTTTAGCTGAAGGAAGAATACCTTAAACCTGGAGAGTTGTGACCCGTGGAATGGGTACCATGCAATATGACTTCAAAGGGTCTTCATTTGCTCACCGAACTTCTCCAATGCTATCACTGCTGCGTTTATGCCCCTGTACACACGCTTGATTCTCTTTCGGAGACATAGCAATCCATAGGTTTTAAGATACTTCCTAGTCAGGTACACTCTTAGGCATTTTATATGGGGTGTTGAGTCCATTTCGTTGAGCAAGGAGTAGCTCTTGTCTATTCCATATTTGGCTTAAGGAACTTTATCTGTGCTCATTTCAATCTCTGGTTTTATGCAGCACCCCAACTCACCTTTCCCCTTAAGCAAGCATAAGTTGGTTTTCTAAATTTGAGACCCTGTTCTGTTTTGTAATTCAGTTCCTGTGTAGCCAAGTTTACATTCCGTGTATTAGTGATATCTTATGATGTTTCTTTTCCTGTGTGACTTATTTCAGTTAGAATCATCATACCTGAATCCACTCATTATGCTGCTACGGGCCTGATGACATAGATTTCATTGCTGAGTGATACTGCATTGTACGTAAGTACCACAACTTCTTTATCCATTTTTCACTTTCTGCGATATTGAACTTGTACCGTAAACCAGGTTCTTGTAAACAGAGCCGTCCCAACCTTTGGGGTGGCTGTGTCTTTTGATTTTAATTTCCCTAAGCTATAGGACCATAAGTGGAAGTGCCCTAGGCTCTGTTGCTTTGTTTTTTAGATGTTTCAGGAAACACCATACACTTCTCCCGAGTGGCTGTTGGCAATTTACATCCTGCCCATCAGCATAACAAGGCTCCCAGTTCTCCATGGCCTGTCCTGCCTTTCTGGATTTTACACTTTTTTCAGATGGCCCTTTTGACCGGGGGGAAGTGAGACTTCACTGTAGTGCAGATTTCCTTTGCAAGCTTGCTTGGTTGGCCAAAAAGGGCGTATGCGTTTTTTCCTGAATATATTCAGGAAAAAACGCATACGCCCTTTTTGGCCAAGTGCATCATTGTGGACGTTCTGCCTCTTTTCCTATGCTTTCCATGCAATTCCAGTCTACCTCCTGAACTCGGTTTCCTGCAATTCTGCCCCGCTTTCAAGTCCTCTTGGCAGCCTTACTTCAGTATATTTTTGGACGATAGCTGTCATTTATAACTCTGCAGGTTTGTGAATTACAGTGCCCCTGAGCTCCTTTCTTCAAGTCGCTTTCTTGTGAGCTGGCCACAACACCGCAGGATGGCTTCAGGCCCTAATCTGGTTCCGGCACGGCACGCTGAGCCTTTGGTTAATTCCTCTTCCTGGTGGGAAATGAGAGTTAAATTTGCCCGTCCAGACACCTCCAGCTAGTCTGTCATTGGTTCTCCCTATTCCTGTTCATCTTCCGCAGAAATTGCAAACTGGGCCAAACAGGAGGTTAAAGGCACTGACTCTCCAAGTCGGGAGAGTGTTAGTAAAGCGTCTGGAATGTTGCACCCGAGTACCAGGGGACGAAAACTGACACATATTGGAACACGTCTCCCGATCACACGGTTGATCATACTCTGGGCTCCACATACATGTTTTAGCTGAAGGAAGAATACCTTAAACCTGGAGAGTTGAGACCCGTGGAATGGGTACCATGCAATATGACTTCAAAGGGTCTTCATTTGCTCACCGAACCTCTCCAGTCCTATCACTGCTGCGTTTATGCCCCTGTACACACGCTTGATTCTCTTTCGGAGACATAGCAATCCATAGGTTTTAAGATACTTCCTAGTCAGGTACACTCTTAGGCATTTAATACGGGGTGTTGAGTCCATTTCGTTGAGCAAGGAGTAGCTCTTGTCTATTCCATATTTGGCTTAAGGAACTTTATCTGTGCTCATTTCAATCTCTGGTTTTATGCAGCACCCCAACTCACCTTTCCCCTTAAGCAAGCATAAGTTGGGTTTCTAAATTGGAGACCCTGTTCTGTTTTGTAATTCAGTTCCTATGTAGCCAAGTTTACATTCCGTGTATTAGTGATATCTTATGATGTTTCTTTTCCTGTGTGACTTATTTCAGTTAGAATCATCATACCTGAATCCACTCATTATGCTGCTACGGGCCTGATGACATAGATTTCATTGCTGAGTGATATTGCATTGTACATAAGTACCACTACTTCTTTTTCCATTTTTCACTTTCTGCGATATTGAACTTGTACCGTAAACCAGGTTCTTGTAAACAGAGCCGTCCCAACCTTTGGGGTGGCTGTGTCTTTTGATTTTAATTTCCCTAAGCTATAGGACCATAAGTGGAAGTGCCCTAGGCTCTGTTGCTTTGTTTTTTAGATGTTTCAGGAAACACCATACACTTCTCCCGAGTGGCTGTTGGCAATTTACATCCCGCCCATCAGCATAACAAGGCTCCCAGTTCTCCATGGCCTGTCCTGCCTTTCTGGATTTTACACTTTTTTCAGATGGCCCTTTTGACCGGGGGGAAGTGAGACTTCACTGTAGTGCAGATTTCCTTTGCAAGCTTGCTTGGTTGGCCAAAAAGGGCGTATGCGTTTTTTCCTGAATATATTCAGGAAAAAACGCATACGCCCTTTTTGGCCAAGTGCATCATTGTGGACGTTCTGCCTCTTTTCCTATGCTTTCCATGCAATTCCAGTCTACCTCCTGAACTCGGTTTCCTGCAATTCTGCCCCGCTTTCAAGTCCTCTTGGCAGCCTTACTTCAGTATATTTTTGGACGATAGCTGTCATTTATAACTCTGCAGGTTTGTGAATTACAGTGCCCCTGAGCTCCTTTCTTCAAGTCGCTTTCTTGTGAGCTGGCCACAACACCGCAGGATGGCTTCAGGCCCTAATCTGGTTCCGGCACGGCACGCTGAGCCTTTGGTTAATTCCTCTTCCTGGTGGGAAATGAGAGTTAAATTTGCCCGTCCAGACACCTCCAGCTAGTCTGTCATTGGTTCTCCCTATTCCTGTTCATCTTCCGCAGAAATTGCAAACTGGGCCAAACAGGAGGTTAAAGGCACTGACTCTCCAAGTCGGGAGAGTGTTAGTAAAGCGTCTGGAATGTTGCACCCGAGTACCAGGGGACGAAAACTGACACATATTGGAACACGTCTCCCGATCACACGGTTGATCATACTCTGGGCTCCACATACATGTTTTAGCGGAAGGAAGAATACCTTAAACCTGGAGAGTTGAGACCCGTGGAATGGGTACCATGCAATATGACTTCAAAGGGTCTTCATTTGCTCACCGAACCTCTCCAGTCCTATCACTGCTGCGTTTATGCCCCTGTACACACGCTTGATTCTCTTTCGGAGACATAGCAATCCATAGGTTTTAAGATACTTCCTAGTCAGGTACACTCTTAGGCATTTAATACGGGGTGTTGAGTCCATTTCGTTGAGCAAGGAGTAGCTCTTGTCTATTCCATATTTGGCTTAAGGAACTTTATCTGTGCTCATTTCAATCTCTGGTTTTATGCAGCACCCCAACTCACCTTTCCCCTTAAGCAAGCATAAGTTGGTTTCCTAAATTTGAGACCCTGTTCTGTTTTGTAATTCAGTTCCTATGTAGCCAAGTTTACATTCCGTGTATTAGTGATATCTTATGATGTTTCTTTTCCTGTGTGACTTATTTCAGTTAGAATCATCATACCTGAATCCACTCATTATGCTGCTACGGGCCTGATGACATAGATTTCATTGCTGAGTGATATTGCATTGTACGTAAGTACCACAACTTCTTTATCCATTTTTCACTTTCTGCGATATTGAACTTGTACCGTAAACCAGGTTCTTGTAAACAGAGCCGTCCCAACATTTGGGGTGGCTGTGTCTTTTGATTTTAATTTCCCTAAGCTATAGGACCATAAGTGGAAGTGCCCTAGGCTCTGTTGCTTTGTTTTTTAGATGTTTCAGGAAACACCATACACTTCTCCCGAGTGGCTGTTGGCAATTTACATCCCGCCCATCAGCATAACAAGGCTCCCAGTTCTCCATGGCCTGTCCTGCCTTTCTGGAGTTTACACTTTTTTCAGATGGCCCTTTTGACCGGGGGGAAGTGAGACTTCACTGTAGTGCAGATTTCCTTTGCAAGCTTGCTTGGTTGGCCAAAAAGGGCGTATGCGTTTTTTCCTGAATATATTCAGGAAAAAACGCATACGCCCTTTTTGGCCAAGTGCATCATTGTGGACGTTCTGCCTCTTTTCCTATGCTTTCAATGCAATTCCAGTCTACCTCCTGAAATCGGTTTCCTGCAATTCTGCCCCGCTTTCAAGTCCTCTTGGCAGCCTTACTTCAGTATATTTTTGGACGATAGCTGTCATTTATAACTCTGCAGGTTTGTGAATTACAGTGCCCCGAGCTCCTTTCTTCAAGTCGCTTTCTTGTGAGCTGGCCGCAACACCGCAGGATGGCTTCAGGCCCTAATCTGGTTCCGGCACGGCACGCTGAGCCTTTGGTTAATTCCTCTTCCTGGTGGGAAATGAGAGCTAAATTTGCCCGTCCAGACACCTCCAGCTAGTCTCTCATTGGTTCTCCCTATTCCTGTTCATCTTCCGCAGAAATTGCAAACTGGGCCAAACAGGAGGTTAAAGGCACTGACTCTCCAAGTCGGGAGAGTGTTAGTAAAGCGTCTGGAATGTTGTACCCGAGCACCAGGGGACGAAAACTGACACATATTGGAACACGTCTCCCGATCACATGGTTGATCATACTCTGGGTTCCACATGCATGTTTTAGCTGAAGGAAGAATACCTTAAACCTGGAGAGTTGTGACCCGTGGAATGGGTACCATGCAATATGACTTCAAAGGGTCTTCATTTGCTCACCGAACTTCTCCAATGCTATCACTGCTGCGTTTATGCCCCTGTACACACGCTTGATTCTCTTTCGGAGACATAGCAATCCATAGGTTTTAAGATACTTCCTAGTCAGGTACACTCTTAGGCATTTTATATGGGGTGTTGAGTCCATTTCGTTGAGCAAGGAGTAGCTCTTGTCTATTCCATATTTGGCTTAAGGAACTTTATCTGTGCTCATTTCAATCTCTGGTTTTATGCAGCACCCCAACTCACCTTTCCCCTTAAGCAAGCATAAGTTGGTTTTCTAAATTTGAGACCCTGTTCTGTTTTGTAATTCAGTTCCTGTGTAGCCAAGTTTACATTCCGTGTATTAGTGATATCTTATGATGTTTCTTTTCCTGTGTGACTTATTTCAGTTAGAATCATCATACCTGAATCCACTCATTATGCTGCTACGGGCCTGATGACATAGATTTCATTGCTGAGTGATACTGCATTGTACGTAAGTACCACAACTTCTTTATCCATTTTTCACTTTCTGCGATATTGAACTTGTACCGTAAACCAGGTTCTTGTAAACAGAGCCGTCCCAACCTTTGGGGTGGCTGTGTCTTTTGATTTTAATTTCCCTAAGCTATAGGACCATAAGTGGAAGTGCCCTAGGCTCTGTTGCTTTGTTTTTTAGATGTTTCAGGAAACACCATACACTTCTCCCGAGTGGCTGTTGGCAATTTACATCCCGCCCATCAGCATAACAAGGCTCCCAGTTCTCCATGGCCTGTCCTGCCTTTCTGGATTTTACACTTTTTTCAGATGGCCCTTTTGACCGGGGGGAAGTGAGACTTCATTGTAGTGCAGATTTCCTTTGCAAGCTTGCTTGGTTGGCCAAAAAGTGCGTATGCGTTTTTTCCTGAATATATTCAGGAAAAAACGCATACGCCCTTTTTGGCCAAGTGCATCATTGTGGACGTTCTGCCTCTTTTCCTATGCTTTAAATGCAATTCCAGTCTACCTCCTGAAATCGGTTTCCTGCAATTCTGCCCCGCATTCAAGTCCTCTTGGCAGCCTTACTTCAGTATATTTTTGGACGATAGCTGTCATTTATAACTCTGCAGGTTTGTGAATTACAGTGCCCCGAGCTCCTTTCTTCAAGTCGCTTTCTTGTGAGCTGGCCGCAACATCGCAGGATGGCTTCAGGCCCTAATCTGGTTCCGGCACGGCACGCTGAGCCTTTGGTTAATTCCTCTTCCTGGTGGGAAATGAGAGTTAAATTTGCCCGTCCAGACACCTCCAGCTAGTCTCTCATTGGTTCTCCCTATTCCTGTTCATCTTCCGCAGAAACTGCAAACTGGGCCAAACAGGAGGTTAAAGGCACTGACTCTCCAAGTCGGGAGAGTGTTAGTAAAGCGTCTGGAATGTTGTACCCGAGTACCAGGGGACGAAAACTGACACATATTGGAACACGTCTCCCGATCACACGGTTGATCATACTCTGGGTTCCACATGCATGTTTTAGCTGAAGGAAGAATACCTTAAACCTGGAGAGTTGAGACCCGTGGAATGGGTACCATGCAATATGACTTCAAAGGGTCTTCATTTGCTCACCGAACTTCTCCAATGCTATCACTGCTGCGTTTATTCCCCTGTACACACGCTTGATTCTCTTTCGGAGACATAGCAATCCATAGGTTTTAAGGTACTTCCTAGTCAGGTACACTCTTAGGCATTTAATATGGGGTGTTGAGTCCATTTCGTTGAGCAAGGAGTAGCTCTTGTCTATTCCATATTTGGCTTAAGGAACTTTATCTGTGCTCATTTCAATCTCTGGTTTTATGCAGCACCCCAACTCACCTTTCCCCTTAAGCAAGCATAAGTTGGTTTTCTAAATTTGAGACCCTGTTCTGTTTTGTAATTCAGTTCCTGTGTAGCCAAGGTTACATTCCGTGTATTAGTGATATCTTATGATGTTTCTTTTCCTGTGTGACTTATTTCAGTTAGAATCATCATACCTGAATCCACTCATTATGCTGCTACGGGCCTGATGACATAGATTTCATTGCTGAGTGATACTGCATTGTACGTAAGTACCACAACTTCTTTATCCATTTTTCACTTTCTGCGATATTGAACTTGTACCGTAAACCAGGTTCTTGTAAACAGAGCCGTCCCAACCTTTGGGGTGGCTGTGTCTTTTGATTTTAATTTCCCTAAGCTATAGGACCATAAGTGGAAGTGCCCTAGGCTCTGTTGCTTTGTTTTTTAGATGTTTCAGGAAACACCATACACTTCTCCCGAGTGGCTGTTGGCAATTGACATCCCGCCCATCAGCATAACAAGGCTCCCAGGTCTCCATGGCCTGTCCTGCCTTTCTGGATTTTACACTTTTTTCAGATGGCCCTTTTGACCGGGGGGAAGTGAGACTTCATTGTAGTGCAGATTTCCTTTGCAAGCTTGCTTGGTTGGCCAAAAAGGGCGTATGCGTTTTTTCCTGAATATATTCAGGAAAAGACGCATACGCCCTTTTTGGCCAAGTGCATCATTGTGGACGTTCTGCCTCTTTTCCTATGCTTTCAATGCAATTCCAGTCTACCTCCTGAAATCGGTGTCCTGCAATTCTGCCCCGCTTTCAAGTCCTCTTGGCAGCCTTACTTCAGTATATTTTTGGACGATAGCTGTCATTTATAACTCTGCAGGTTTGTGAATTACAGTGCCCCTGAGCTCCTTTCTTCAAGTCGCTTTCTCGTGAGCTGGCCGCAACACCGCAGGATGGCTTCAGGCCCTAATCTGGTTCCGGCACGGCACGCTGAGCCTTTGGTTAATTCCTCTTCCTGGTGGGAAATGAGAGTTAAATTTGCCCGTCCAGACACCTCCAGCTAGTCTGTCATTGGTTCTCCCTATTCCTGTTCATCTTCCGCAGAAATTGCAAACTGGGCCAAACAGGAGGTTAAAGGCACTGACTCTCCAAGTCGGGAGAGTGTTAGTAAAGCGTCTGGAATGTTGCACCCGAGTACCAGGGGACGAAAACTGACACATATTGGAACACGTCTCCCGATCACACGGTTGATCATACTCTGGGTTCCACATGCATGTTTTAGCTGAAGGAAGAATACCTTCAACCTGGAGAGTTGAGACCCGTGGAATGGGTACCATGCAATATGACTTCAAAGGGTCTTCATTTGCTCACCGAACCTCTCCAATCCTATCACTGCTGCGTTTATGCCCCTGTACACACACTTGATTCTCTTTCAGAGACATAGCAATCCATAGGTTTTAAGATACTTCCTAGTCAGGTACACTCTTAGGCATTTAATATGGGGTGTTGAGTCCATTTCGTTGAGCAAGGAGTAGCTCTTGTCTATTCCATATTTGGCTTAAGGAACTTTATCTGTGCTCATTTCAATCTCTGGTTTTATGCAGCACCCCAACTCACCTTTCCCCTTAAGCAAGCATAAGTTGGTTTTCTAAATTTGAGACCCTGTTCTGTTTTGTAATTCAGTTCCTGTGTAGCCAAGGTTACATTCCGTGTATTAGTGATATCTTATGATGTTTCTTTTCCTGTGTGACTTATTTCAGTTAGAATCATCGTACCTGAATCCACTCATTATGCTGCTACGGGCCTGATGACATAGATTTCATTGCTGAGTGATACTGCATTGTACGTAAGTACCACAACTTCTTTATCCATTTTTCACTTTCTGCGATATTGAACTTGTACCGTAAACCAGGTTCTTGTAAACAGAGCCGTCCCAACCTTTGGGGTGGCTGTGTCTTTTTGATTTTAATTTCCCTAAGCTATAGGACCATAAGTGGAAGTGCCCTAGGCTCTGTTGCTTTGTTTTTTAGATGTTTCAGGAAACACCATACACTTCTCCCGAGTGGCTGTTGGCAATTTACATCCCGCCCATCAGCATAACAAGGCTCCCAGTTCTCCATGGCCTGTTCTGCCTTTCTGGATTTTACACTTTTTCAGATGGCCCTTTTGACCGGGGGGAAGTGAGACTTCACTGTAGTGCAGATTTCCTTTGCAAGCTTGCTTGGTTGGCCAAAAAGGGCGTATGCGATTTTTCCTGAATATATTCAGGAAAAAACGCATACGCCCTTTTTGGCCAAGTGCATCATTGTTGACGTTCTGCCTCTTTTCCTATGCTTTAAATGCAATTCCAGTCTACCTCCTGAAATCGGTTTCCTGCAATTCTGTCCCGCTTTCAAGTCCTCTTGGCAGCCTTACTTCAGTATATTTTTGGACGATAGCTGTCATTTATAACTCTGCAGGTTAGTGAATTACAGTGCCCCTGAGCTCCTTTCTTCAACTCGCTTTCTCGTGAGCTGGCCGCAACACCGCAGGATGGCTTCAGGCCCTAATCTGGTTCTGGCACGGCACGCTGAGCCTTTGGTTAATTCCTCTTCCTGGTGGGAAATGAGAGTTAAATTTGCCCGTCCAGACACCTCCAGCTAGTCTGTCATTGGTTCTCCCTATTCCTGTTCATCTTCCGCAGAAATTGCAAACTGGGCCAAACAGGAGGTTAAAGGCACTGACTCTCCAAGTCGGGAGAGTGTTAGTAAAGCGTCTGGAATGTTGCACCCGAGTACCAGGGGACGAAAACTGAGACATATTGGAACACGTCTCCCGATCACACGGTTGATCATACTCTGGGTTCCACATGCATGTTTTAGCTGAAGGAAGAATACCTTCAACCTGGAGAGTTGAGACCCGTGGAATGGGTACCATGCAATATGACTTCAAAGGGTCTTCATTTGCTCACCGAACCTCTCCAATCCTATCACTGCTGCGTTTATGCCCCTGTACACACACTTGATTCTCTTTCAGAGACATAGCAATCCATAGGTTTTAAGATACTTCCTAGTCAGGTACACTCTTAGGCATTTAATATGGGGTGTTGAGTCCATTTCGTTGAGCAAGGAGTAGCTCTTGTCTATTCCATATTTGGCTTAAGGAACTTTATCTGTGCTCATTTCAATCTCTGGTTTTATGCAGCACCCCAACTCACCTTTCCCCTTAAGCAAGCATAAGTTGGTTTTCTAAATTTGAGACCCTGTTCTGTTTTGTAATTCAGTTCCTGTGTAGCCAAGGTTACATTCCGTGTATTAGTGATATCTTATGATGTTTCTTTTCCTGTGTGACTTATTTCAGTTAGAATCATCGTACCTGAATCCACTCATTATGCTGCTACGGGCCTGATGACATAGATTTCATTGCTGAGTGATACTGCATTGTACGTAAGTACCACAACTTCTTTATCCATTTTTCACTTTCTGCGATATTGAACTTGTACCGTAAACCAGGTTCTTGTAAACAGAGCTGTCCCAACCTTTGGGGTGGCTGTGTCTTTTTGATTTTAATTTCCCTAAGCTATAGGACCATAAGTGGAAGTGCCCTAGGCTCTGTTGCTTTGATTTTTAGATGTTTCAGGAAACACCATACACTTCTCCCGAGTGGCTGTTGGCAATTGACATCCCGCCCATCAGCATAACAAGGCTCCCAGTTCTCCATGGCCTGTCCTGCCTTTCTGGATTTTACACTTTTTTCAGATGGCCCTTTTGACCGGGGGGAAGTGAGACTTCATTGTAGTGCAGATTTCCTTTGCAAGCTTGCTTGGTTGGCCAAAAAGGGCGTATGCGTTTTTTCCTGAATATATTCAGGAAAAAACGCATACGCCCTTTTTGGCCAAGTGCATCATTGTGGACGTTCTGCCTCTTTTCCTATGCTTTCAATGCAATTCCAGTCTACCTCCTGAAATCGGTTTCCTGCAATTCTGCCCCGCTTTCAAGTCCTCTTGGCAGCCTTACTTCAGTATATTTTTGGACGATAGCTGTCATTTATAACTCTGCAGGTTTGTGAATTACAGTGCCCCTGAGCTCCTTTCTTCAAGTCGCTTTCTCGTGAGCTGGCCGCAACACCGCAGGATGGCTTCAGGCCCTAATCTGGTTCCGGCACGGCACGCTGAGCCTTTGGTTAATTCCTCTTCCTGGTGGGAAATGAGAGTTAAATTTGCCCGTCCAGACACCTCCAGCTAGTCTCTCATTGGTTCTCCATATTCCTGTTCATCTTCCGCAGAAATTGCAAACTGGGCCAAACAGGAGGTTAAAGGCACTGTCTCTCCAAGACAGGAGAGTGTTACTAAAGCGTCTGGAATGTTGCACCCAAGTACCAGGGGACGAAAACTGAGACATATTGGAACACGTCTCCCGATCACACGGTTGATCATACTCTGGGTTCCACATGCATGTTTTAGCTGAAGGAAGAATACCTTAAACCTGGAGAGTTGAGACCCGTGGAATGGGTACCGTGCAATATGACTTCAAAGGGTCTTCATTTGCTCACCGAACCTCTCCAATCCTATCACTGCTGCGTTTATGCCCCTGTACACACACTTGATTCTCTTTCAGAGACATAGCAATCCATAGGTTTTAAGATACTTCCTAGTCTGGTACACTCTTAGGCATTTAATATGGGGTGTTGAGTCCATTTCGTTGAGCAAGGAGTAGCTCTTGTCTATTCCATATTTGGCTTAAGGAACTTTATCTGTGCTCATTTCAATCTCTGGTTTTATGCAGCACCCCAACTCACCTTTCCCCTTAAGCAAGCATAAGTTGGTTTTCTAAATTTGAGACCCTGTTCTGTTTTGTAATTCAGTTCCTGTGTAGCCAAGTTTACATTCCGTGTATTAGTGATATCTTATGATGTTTCTTTTCCTGTGTGACTTATTTCAGTTAGAATCATCGTACCTGAATCCGCTCATTATGATGCTATGGACGTGATGACATAGATTTCATTGCTGAGTGATACTGCATTGTACGTAAGTACCACAACTTCTTTATCCATTTTTCACTTTCTGCGATATTGAACTTGTACCGTAAACCAGGTTCTTGTAAACAGAGCCGTCCCAACCTTTGGGGTGGCTGTGTCTTTTTGATTTTAATTTCCCTAAGCTATAGGACCATAAGTGGAAGTGCCCTAGGCTCTGTTGCTTTGTTTTTTAGATGTTTCAGGAAACACCATACACTTCTCCCGAGTGGCTGTTGGCAATTTACATCCCGCCCATCAGCATAACAAGGCTCCCAGTTCTCCATGGCCTGTCCTGCCTTTCTGGATTTTACACTTTTTTCAGATGGCCCTTTTGACCGGGGGGAAGTGAGACTTCATTGTAGTGCACATTTCCTTTGCAAGCTTGCTTGGTTGGCCAAAAAGGGCGTATGCGTTTTTTCCTGAATATATTCAGGAAAAAACGCATACGCTCTTTGTGGCCAAGTGCATCATTGTGGACGTTCTGCCTCTTTTCCTATGCTTTAAATGCAATTCCAGTCTACCTCCTGAAATCGGTTTCCTGCAATTCTGCCCCGCTTTCAAGTCCTCTTGGCAGCCTTACTTCAGTATATTTTTGGACGATAGCTGTCATTTATAACTCTGCAGGTTTGTGAATGACAGTGCCCCTGAGCTCCTTTCTTCAACTCGCTTTCTCGTGAGCTGGCCGCAACACCGCAGGATGGCTTCAGGCCCTAATCTGGTTCCGGCACGGCACGCTGAGCCTTTGGTTAATTCCTCTTCCTGGTGGGAAATGAGAGTTAAATTTGCCCGTCCAGACACCTCCAGCTAGTCTCTCATTGGTTCTCCCTATTCCTGTTCATCTTCCGCAGAAATTGCAAACTGGGCCAAACAGGAGGTTAAAGGCACTGACTCTCCAAGTCGGGAGAGTGTTAGTAAAGCGTCTGGAATGTTGCACCCGAGTACCAGGGGACGAAAACTGAGACATAGTGGAACACGTCTCCCGATCACACGGTTGATCATACTCTGGGTTCCACATGCATGTTTTAGCTGAAGGAAGAATACCTTAAACCTGGAGAGTTGAGACCCGTGGAATGGGTACCATGCAATATGACTTCAAAGGGTCTTCATTTGCTCACCGAACCTCTCCAATCCTATCACTGCTGCGTTTATGCCCCTGTACACACACTTGATTCTCTTTCAGAGACATAGCAATCCATAGGTTTTAAGATACTTCCTAGTCAGGTACACTCTTAGGCATTTAATATGGGGTGTTGAGTCCATTTCGTTGAGCAAGGAGTAGCTCTTGTCTATTCCATATTTGGCTTAAGGAACTTTATCTGTGCTCATTTCAATCTCTGGTTTTATGCAACACCCCAACTCACCTTTCCCCTTAAGCAAGCATAAGTTGGTTTTCTAAATTTGAGACCCTGTTCTGTTTTGTAATTCAGTTCCTGTGTAGCCAAGGTTACATTCCGTGTATTAGTGATATCTTATGATGTTTCTTTTCCTGTGTGACTTATTTCAGTTAGAATCATCATACCTGAATCCACTCATTATGCTGCTACGGGCCTGATGACATAGATTCCATTGCTGAGTGATATTGCATTGTACGTAAGTACCACTACTTCTTTTTCCATTTTTCACTTTCTGCGATATTGAACTTGTACCGTAAACCAGGTTCTTGTAAACAGAGCCGTCCCAACATTTGGGGTGGCTGTGTCTTTTGATTTTAATTTCCCTAAGCTATAGGACCATAAGTGGAAGTGCCCTAGGCTCTGTTGCTTTGTTTTTTAGATGTTTCAGGAAACACCATACACTTCTCCCGAGTGGCTGTTGGCAATTTACATCCCGCCCATCAGCATAACAAGGCTCCCAGTTCTCCATGGCCTCTCCTGCCTTTCTGGATTTTACACTTTTTTCAGATGGCCCTTTTGACCGGGGGGAAGTGAGACTTCATTGTAGTGCAGATTTCCTTTGCAACCTTGCTTGGTTGGCCAAAAAGGGCGTATGCGTTTTTTCCTGAATATATTCAGGAAAAAACGCATACGCCCTTTTTGGCCAAGTGCATCATTGTGGACGTTCTGCCTCTTTTCCTATGCTTTCAATGCAATTCCAGTCTACCTCCTGAAATCGGTTTCCTGCAATTCTGCCCCGCTTTCAAGTCCTCTTGGCAGCCTTACTTCAGTATATTTTTGGACGATAGCTGTCATTTATAACTCTGCAGGTTTGTGAATTACAGTGCCCCTGAGCTCCTTTCTTCAAGTCGCTTTCTCGTGAGCTGGCCGCAACACCGCAGGATGGCTTCAGGCCCTAATCTGGTTCCGGCACGGCACGCTGAGCCTTTGGTTAATTCCTCTTCCTGGTGGGAAATGAGAGTTAAATTTGCCCGTCCAGACACCTCCAGCTAGTCTCTCATTGGTTCTCCATATTCCTGTTCATCTTCCGCAGAAATTGCAAACTGGGCCAAACAGGAGGTTAAAGGCACTGTCTCTCCAAGACAGGAGAGTGTTACTAAAGCGTCTGGAATGTTGCACCCAAGTACCAGGGGACGAAAACTGAGACATATTGGAACACGTCTCCCGATCACACGGTTGATCATACTCTGGGTTCCACATGCATGTTTTAGCTGAAGGAAGAATACCTTAAACCTGGAGAGTTGAGACCCGTGGAATGGGTACCATGCAATATGACTTCAAAGGGTTTTCATTTGCTCACCGAACCTCTCCAATCCTATCACTGCTGCGTTTATGCCCCTGTACACACACTTGATTCTCTTTCAGAGACATAGCAATCCATAGGTTTTAAGATACTTCCTAGTCAGGTACACTCTTAGGCATTTAATATGGGGTGTTGAGTCCATTTCGTTGAGCAAAGAGTAGCTCTTGTCTATTCCATATTTGGCTTAAGGAACTTTATCTGTGCTCATTTCAATCTCTGGTTTATGCAGCACCCCAACTCACCTTTCCCCTTAAGCAAGCATAAGTTGGTTTTCTAAATTTGAGACCCTGTTCTGTTTTGTAATTCAGTTCCTGTGTAGCCAAGGTTACATTCCGTGTATTAGTGATATCTTATGATGTTTCTTTTCCTGTGTGACTTATTTCAGTTAGAATCATCGTACCTGAATCCGCTCATTATGATGCTACGGACGTGATGACATAGATTTCATTGCTGAGTGATACTGCATTGTACGTAAGTACCACAAATTCTTTATCCATTTTTCACTTTCTGCGATATTGAACTTGTACCGTAAACCAGGTTCTTGTAAACAGAGCCGTCCCAACCTTTGGGGTGGCTGTGTCTTTTTGATTTTAATTTCCCTAAGCTATAGGACCATAAGTGGAAGTGCCCTAGGCTCTGTTGCTTTGCTTTTTAGATGTTTCAGGAAACACCATACACTTCTCCCGAGTGGCTGTTGGCAATTTACATCCCGCCCATCAGCATAACAAGGCTCCCAGTTCTCCATGGCCTGTCCTGCCTTTCTGGATTTTACACTTTTTTCAGATGGCCCTTTTGACCGGGGGGAATTGAGACTTCATTGTAGTGCAGATTTCCTTTGCAACCTTGCTTGGTTGGCCAAAAAGGGCGTATGCGTTTTTTCCTGAATATATTCAGGAAAAAACGCATACGCCCTTTTTGGCCAAGTGCATCATTGTGGACGTTCTGCCTCTTTTCCTATGCTTTAAATGCAATTCCAGTCTACCTCCTGAAATCGGTTTCCTGCAATTCTGCCCCGCTTTCAAGTCCTCTTGGCAGCCTTACTTCAGTATATTTTTGGACGATAGCTGTCATTTATAACTCTGCAGGTTTGTGAATTACAGTGCCCCTGAGCTCCTTTCTTCAAGTCGCTTTCTCGTGAGCTGGCCGCAACACCGCAGGATGGCTTCAGGCCCTAATCTGGTTCCGGCACGGCACGCTGAGCCTTTGGTTAATTCCTCTTCCTGGTGGGAAATGAGAGTTAAATTTGCCCGTCCAGACACCTCCAGCTAGTCTCTCATTGGTTCTCCCTATTCCTGTTCATCTTCCGCAGAAATTGCAAACTGGGCCAAACAGGAGGTTAAAGGCACTGACTCTCCAAGTCGGGAGAGTGTTAGTAAAGCGTCTGGAATGTTGCACCCGAGTACCAGGGGACGAAAACTGAGACATATTGGAACACGTCTCCCGATCACACGGTTGATCATACTCTGGGTTCCACATGCATGTTTTAGCTGAAGGAAGAATACCTTAAACCTGGAGAGTTGAGACCCGTGGAATGGGTACCATGCAATATGACTTCAAAGGGTCTTCATTTGCTCACCGAACCTCTCCAATCCTATCACTGCTGCGTTTATGCCCCTGTACACACACTTGATTCTCTTTCAGAGACATAGCAATCCATAGGTTTTAAGATACTTCCTAGTCAGGTACACTCTTAGGCATTTAATATGGGGTGTTGAGTCCATTTCGTTGAGCAAGGAGTAGCTCTTGTCTATCCCATATTTGGCTTAAGGAACTTTATCTGTGCTCATTTCAATCTCTGGTTTTATGCAGCACCCCAACTCACCTTTCCCCTTAAGCAAGCATAAGTTGGTTTTCTAAATTTGAGACCCTGTTCTGTTTTGTAATTCAGTTCCTGTGTAGCCAAGGTTACATTCCGTGTATTAGTGATATCTTATGATGTTTCTTTTCCTGTGTGACTTATTTCAGTTAGAATCATCATACCTGAATCCACTCATTATGCTGCTACGGGCCTGATGACATAGATTTCATTGCTGAGTGATACTGCATTGTACGTACGTACCACAACTTCTTTATCCATTTTTCACTTTCTGCGATATTGAACTTGTACCGTAAACCAGGTTCTTGTAAACAGAGCCGTCCCAACATTTGGGGTGGCTGTGTCTTTTTGATTTTAATTTCCCTAAGCTATAGGACCATAAGTGGAAGTGCCCTAGGCTCTGTTGCTTTGTTTTTTAGATGTTTCAGGAAACACCATACACTTCTCCCGAGTGGCTGTTGGCAATTTACATCCCGCCCATCAGCATAACAAGGCTCCCAGTTCTCCATGGCCTGTCCTGCCTTTCTGGATTTTACACTTTTTTCAGATGGCCCTTTTGACTGGGGGGGAAGTGAGACTTCATTGTAGTGCAGATTTCCTTTGCAAGCTTGCTTGGTTGGCCAAAAAGGGCGTATGCGTTTTTTCCTGAATATATTCAGGAAAAAACGCATACGCCCTTTTTGGCCAAGTGCATCATTGTGGACGTTCTGCCTCTTTTCCTATGCTTTAAATGCAATTCCAGTCTACCTCCTGAAATCGGTTTCCTGCAATTCTGCCCCGCTTTCAAGTCCTCTTGGCAGCCTTACTTCAGTATATTTTTGGACGATAGCTGTCATTTATAACTCTGCAGGTTTGTGAATTACAGTGCCCCTGAGCTCCTTTCTTCAACTCGCTTTCTCGTGAGCTGGCCGCAACACCGCAGGATGGCTTCAGGCCCTAATCTGGTTCCGGCACGGCACGCTGAGCCTTTGGTTAATTCCTCTTCCTGGTGGGAAATGAGAGTTAAATTTGCCCGTCCAGACACCTCCAGCTAGTCTCTCATTGGTTCTCCCTATTCCTGTTCATCTTCCGCAGAAATTGCAAACTGGGCCAAACAGGAGGTTAAAGGCACTGACTCTCCAAGTCGGGAGAGTGTTAGTAAAGCGTCTGGAATGTTGCACCCGAGTACCAGGGGACGAAAAGTGAGACATAGTGGAACACGTCTCCTGATCACACGGTTGATCATACTCTGGGTTCCACATGCATGTTTTAGCTGAAGGAAGAATACCTTAAACCTGGAGACTTGAGACCCTTGGAATGGGTACCATGCAATATGACTTCAAAGGGTCTTCATTTGCTCACCGAACCTCTCCAATCCTATCACTGCTGCGTTTATGCCCCTGTACACACACTTGATTCTCTTTCAGAGACATAGCAATCCATAGGTTTTAAGATACTTC
>NW_026783503.1:300000-426801 GCF_949774975.1 Lagenorhynchus albirostris | reverse complement strand
GGTTCCACATGCATGTTTTAGGTGAAGGAAGAATACCTTAAACCTGGAGAGTTGAGACCCGTGGAATGGGTACCATGCAATATGACTTCAAAGGGTCTTCATTTGCTCACCGAACTTCTCCAATCCTATCACTGCTGCGTTTATGCCCCTGTACACACACTTGATTCTCCTTCGGAGACATAGCAATCCATAGGTTTTAAGATACTTCCTAGTCAGGTACACTCTTAGGCATTTAATATGGGGTGTTGAGTCCATTTCGTTGAGCAAGGAGTAGCTCTTGTCTATTCCATATTTGGCTTAAGGAACTTTATCTGTGCTCATTTCAATCTCTGGTTTTATGCAGCACCCCAACTCACCTTTCCCCTTAAGCAAGCATAAGTTGGGTTTCTAAATTTGAGACCCTGTTCTGTTTTGGAATTCAGTTCCTGTGTAGCCAAGTTTACATTCCGTGTATTAGTGATATCTTATGATGTTTCTTTTTCTGTGTGACTTATTTCAGTTAGAATCATCACACCTGAATCCACTCATTATGCTGCTATGGGCCTGATGACATAGATTTCATTGCTGAGTGATATTGCATTGTACGTAAGTACCACAACTTCTTTATCCATTTTTCACTTTCTGCGATATTGAACTTGTACCGTAAACCAGGTTCTTGTAAACAGAGCCGTCCCAACCTTTGGGGTGGCTGTGTCTTTTTGATTTTAATTTCCCTAAGCTATAGGACCATAAGTGGAAGTGCCCTAGGCTCTGTTGCTTTGTTTTTTAGATGTTTCAGGAAACACCATACACTTCTCCCGAGTGGCTGTTGGCAATTTACATCCCGCCCATCAGCATAACAAGGCTCCCAGTTCTCCATGGCCTGTCCTGCCTTTCTGGATTTTACACTTTTTTCAGATGGCCCTTTTGACCGGGGGGAAGTGAGACTTCATTGTAGTGCAGATTTCCTTTGCAAGCTTGCTTGGTTGGCCAAAAAGGGCGTATGCGTTTTTTCCTGAATATATCCAGGAAAAAACGCATACGCCCTTTTTGGCCAAGTGCATCATTGTGGACGTTCTGCCTCTTTTCCTATGCTTTAAATGCAATTCCAGTCTACCTCCTGAAATCGGTTTCCTGCAATTCTGCCCCGCTTTCAAGTCCTCTTGGCAGCCTTACTTCAGTATATTTTTGGACGATAGCTGTCATTTATAACTCTGCAGGTTTGTGAATTACAGTGCCCCTGAGCTCCTTTCTTCAACTCGCTTTCTCGTGAGCTGGCCACAACACCGCAGGATTGCTTCAGGCCCTAATCTGGTTCCGGCACGGCACGCTGAGCCTTTGGTTAATTCCTCTTCCTGGTGCGAAATGAGAGTTAAATTTGCCCGTCCAGACACCTCCAGCTACTCTGTCATTGGTTCTCCCTATTCCTGTTCATCTTCCGCAGAAATTGCAAACTGGGCCAAACAGGAGGTTAAAGGCACTGACTCTCCAAGTCGGGAGAGTGTTAGTAAAGCGTGTGGAATGTTGCACCCGAGTACCAGGGGACGAAAACTGACACATATTGGAACACGTCTCCCGATCACACAGTTTGATCATACTCTGGGTTCCACATGCATGTTTTAGGTGAAGGAAGAATACCTTAAACCTGGAGAGTTGAGACCCGTGGAATGGGTACCATGCAATATGACTTCAAAGGGTCTTCATTTGCTCACCGAACTTCTCCAATCCTATCACTGCTGCGTTTATGCCCCTGTACACACACTTGATTCTCCTTCGGAGACATAGCAATCCATAGGTTTTAAGATACTTCCTAGTCAGGTACACTCTTAGGCATTTAATATGGGGTGTTGAGTCCATTTCGTTGAGCAAGGAGTAGCTCTTGTCTATTCCATATTTGGCTTAAGGAACTTTATCTGTGCTCATTTCAATCTCTGGTTTTATGCAGCACCCCAACTCACCTTTCCCCTTAAGCAAGCATAAGTTGGGTTTCTAAATTTGAGACCCTGTTCTGTTTTGGAATTCAGTTCCTGTGTAGCCAAGTTTACATTCCGTGTATTAGTGATATCTTATGATGTTTCTTTTTCTGTGTGACTTATTTCAGTTAGAATCATCACACCTGAATCCACTCATTATGCTGCTATGGGCCTGATGACATAGATTTCATTGCTGAGTGATATTGCATTGTACGTAAGTACCACAACTTCTTTATCCATTTTTCACTTTCTGCGATATTGAACTTGTACCGTAAACCAGGTTCTTGTAAACAGAGCCGTCCCAACCTTTGGGGTGGCTGTGTCTTTTTGATTTTAATTTCCCTAAGCTATAGGACCATAAGTGGAAGTGCCCTAGGCTCTGTTGCTTTGTTTTTTAGATGTTTCAGGAAACACCATACACTTCTCCCGAGTGGCTGTTGGCAATTTACATCCCGCCCATCAGCATAACAAGGCTCCCAGTTCTCCATGGCCTGTCCTGCCTTTCTGGATTTTACACTTTTTTCAGATGGCCCTTTTGACCGGGGGGAAGTGAGACTTCATTGTAGTGCAGATTTCCTTTGCAAGCTTGCTTGGTTGGCCAAAAAGGGCGTATGCGTTTTTTCCTGAATATATCCAGGAAAAAACGCATACGCCCTTTTTTGGCCAAGTGCATCATTGTGGACGTTCTGCCTCTTTTCCTATGCTTTAAATGCAATTCCAGTCTACCTCCTGAAATCGGTTTCCTGCAATTCTGCCCCGCTTTCAAGTCCTCTTGGCAGCCTTACTTCAGTATATTTTTGGACGATAGCTGTCATTTATAACTCTGCAGGTTTGTGAATTACAGTGCCCCTGAGCTCCTTTCTTCAACTCGCTTTCTCGTGAGCTGGCCACAACACCGCAGGATTGCTTCAGGCCCTAATCTGGTTCCGGCACGGCACGCTGAGCCTTTGGTTAATTCCTCTTCCTGGTGCGAAATGAGAGTTAAATTTGCCCGTCCAGACACCTCCAGCTACTCTGTCATTGGTTCTCCCTATTCCTGTTCATCTTCCGCAGAAATTGCAAACTGGGCCAAACAGGAGGTTAAAGGCACTGACTCTCCAAGTCGGGAGAGTGTTAGTAAAGCGTGTGGAATGTTGCACCCGAGTACCAGGGGACGAAAACTGACACATATTGGAACACGTCTCCCGATCACACAGTTGATCATACTCTGGGTTCCACATGCATGTTTTAGGTGAAGGAAGAATACCTTAAACCTGGAGAGTTGAGACCCGTGGAATGGGTACCATGCAATATGACTTCAAAGGGTCTTCATTTGCTCACCGAACTTCTCCAATCCTATCACTGCTGCGTTTATGCCCCTGTACACACACTTGATTCTCCTTCGGAGACATAGCAATCCATAGGTTTTAAGATACTTCCTAGTCAGGTACACTCTTAGGCATTTAATATGGGGTGTTGAGTCCATTTCGTTGAGCAAGGAGTAGCTCTTGTCTATTCCATATTTGGCTTAAGGAACTTTATCTGTGCTCATTTCAATCTCTGGTTTTATGCAGCACCCCAACTCACCTTTCCCATTAAGCAAGCATAAGTTGGGTTTCTAAATTTGAGACCCTGTTCTGTTTTGGAATTCAGTTCCTGTGTAGCCAAGTTTACATTCCGTGTATTAGTGATATCTTATGATGTTTCTTTTTCTGTGTGACTTATTTCAGTTAGAATCATCATACCTGAATCCACTCATTATGCTGCTACGAGCCTGATGACATAGATTTCATTGCTGAGTGATATTGCATTGTACGTAAGTACCACAACTTCTTTATCCATTTTTCACTTTCTGCGATATTGAACTTGTACTGTAAACCAGGTTCTTGTAAACAGAGCCGTCCCAACCTTTGAGGTGGCTGTGTCTTTTTGATTTTAATTTCCCTAAGCTATAGGACCATAAGTGGAAGTGCCCTAGGCTCTGTTGCTTTGTTTTTTAGATGTTTCAGGAAACACCATACACTTCTCCCGAGTGGCTGTTGGCAATTTACATCCCGCCCATCAGCATAACAAGGCTCCCAGTTCTCCATGGCCTGTCCTGCCTTTCTGGATTTTACACTTTTTTCAGATGGCCCTTTTGACCGGGGGGAAGTGAGACTTCATTGTAGTGCAGATTTCCTTTGCAAGCTTGCTTGGTTGGCCAAAAAGGGCGTATGCGTTTTTTCCTGAATATATTCAGGAAAAAACACATACGCCCTTTTTGGCCAAGTGCATCATTGTGGACGTTCTGCCTCTTTTCCTATGCTTTAAATGCAATTCCAGCCTACCTCCTGAAATCGGTTTCCTGCAATTCTGCCCCGCTTTCAAGTCCTCTTGGCAGCCTTACTTCAGTATATTTTTGGACGATAGCTGTCATTTATAACTCTGCAGGTTTGTGAATTACAGTGCCCCTGAGCTCCTTTCTTCAACTCGCTTTCTCGTGAGCTGGCCGCAACACCGCAGGATGGCTTCAGGCCCTAATCTGGTTCCGGCACGGCACGCTGAGCCTTTGGTTAATTCCTCTTCCTGGTGCGAAATGAGAGTTAAATTTGCCCGTCCAGACACCTCCAGCTAGTCTCTCATTGGTTCTCCCTATTCCTGTTCATCTTCCGCAGAAATTGCAAACTGGGCCAAACAGGAGGTTAAAGGCACTGACTCTCCAAGTCGGGAGAGTGTTAGTAAAGCGTCTGGAATGTTGCACCCGAGTACCAGGGGACGAAAACTGACACATATTGGAACACGTCTCCCGATCACACGGTTGATCATACTCTGGGTTCCACATGCATGTTTTAGCTGAAGGAAGAATACCTTAAACCTGGAGAGTTGAGACCCGTGGAATGGGTACCATGCAATATGACTTCAAAGGGTCTTCATTTGCTCACCGAACTTCTCCAATCCTATCACTGCTGCGTTTATGCCCCTGTACACACGCTTGATTCTCTTTCGGAGACATAGCAATCCATAGGTTTTAAGATACTTCCTAGTCAGGTACACTCTTAGGCATTTAATATGGTGTGTTGAGTCCATTTCGTTGAGCAAGGAGTAGCTCTTGTCTATTCCATATTTGGCTTAAGGAACTTTATCTGTGCTCATTTCAATCTCTGGTTTTATGCAGCACCCCAACTCACCTTTCCCCTTAAGCAAGCATAAGTTGGGTTTCTAAATTTGAGACCCTGTTCTGTTTTGGAATTCAGTTCCTGTGTAGCCAAGTTTACATTCCGTGTATTAGTGATATCTTATGATGTTTCTTTTTCTGTGTGACTTATTTCAGTTAGAATCATCATACCTGAATCCACTCATTATGCTGCTACGAGCCTGATGACATAGATTTCATTGCTGAGTGATATTGCATTGTACGTAAGTACCACAACTTCTTTATCCATTTTTCACTTTCTGCGATATTGAACTTGTACCGTAAACCAGGTTCTTGTAAACAGAGCCGTCCCAACCTTTGGGGTGGCTGTGTCTTTTTGATTTTAATTTCCCTAAGCTATAGGACCATAAGTGGAAGTGCCCTAGGCTCTGTTGCTTTGTTTTTTAGATGTTTCAGGAAACACCATACACTTCTCCCGAGTGGCTGTTGGCAATTTACATCCCGCCCATCAGCATAACAAGGCTCCCAGTTCTCCATGGCCTGTCCTGCCTTTCTGGATTTTACACTTTTTTCAGATGGCCCTTTTGACCGGGGGGAAGTGAGACTTCATTGTAGTGCAGATTTCCTTTGCAAGCTTGCTTGGTTGGCCAAAAAGGGCGTATGCGTTTTTTCCTGAATATATTCAGGAAAAAACGCATACGCCCTTTTTGGCCAAGTGCATCATTGTGGACGTTCTGCCTCTTTTCCTATGCTTTAAATGCAATTCCAGTCTACCTCCTGAAATCGGTTTCCTGCAATTCTGCCCCGCTTTCAAGTCCTCTTGGCAGCCTTACTTCAGTATATTTTTGGACGATAGCTGTCATTTATAACTCTGCAGGTTTGTGAATTACAGTGCCCCTGAGCTCCTTTCTTCAACTCGCTTTCTCGTGAGCTGGCCGCAACACCGCAGGATGGCTTCAGGCCCTAATCTGGTTCCGGCACGGCACGCTGAGCCTTTGGTTAATTCCTCTTCCTGGTGGGAAATGAGAGTTAAATTTGCCCGTCCAGACACCTCCAGCTAGTCTCTCATAGGTTCTCCCTATTCCTGTTCATCTTCCGCAGAAATTGCAAACTGGGCCAAACAGGAGGTTAAAGGCACTGACTCTCCAAGTCGGGAGAGTGTTAGTAAAGCGTCTGGAATGTTGCACCCGAGTACCAGGGGACGAAAACTGACACATATTGGAACACGTCTCCCGATCACACGGTTGATCATACTCTGGGTTCCACATGCATGTTTTAGCTGAAGGAAGAATACCTTAAACCTGGAGAGTTGAGACCCGTGGAATGGGTACCATGCAATATGACTTCAAAGGGTCTTCATTTGCTCACCGAACTTCTCCAATCCTATCACTGCTGCGTTTATGCCCCTGTACACACACTTGATTCTCCTTCGGAGACATAGCAATCCATAGGTTTTAAGATACTTCCTAGTCAGGTACACTCTTAGGCATTTAATATGGGGTGTTGAGTCC
This sequence comes from Lagenorhynchus albirostris, assembly GCF_949774975.1. Lineage (NCBI taxonomy): Eukaryota > Metazoa > Chordata > Mammalia > Artiodactyla > Delphinidae > Lagenorhynchus > Lagenorhynchus albirostris. The sequence goes on along the minus strand of NW_026783503.1, from coordinate 420,226 downwards.
ATTTCGTTGAGCAAGGAGTAGCTCTTGTCTATTCCATATTTGGCTTAAGGAACTTTATCTGTGCTCATTTCAATCTCTGGTTTTATGCAGCACCCCAACTCACCTTTCCCCTTAAGCAAGCATAAGTTGGGTTTCTAAATTTGAGACCCTGTTCTGTTTTGGAATTCAGTTCCTGTGTAGCCAAGTTTACATTCCGTGTATTAGTGATATCTTATGATGTTTCTTTTTCTGTGTGACTTATTTCAGTTAGAATCATCATACCTGAATCCACTCATTATGCTGCTACGGGCCTGATGACATAGATTTCATTGCTGAGTGATATTGCATTGTACGTAAGTACCACAACTTCTTTATCCATTTTTCACTTTCTGCGATATTGAACTTGTACCGTAAACCAGGTTCTTGTAAACAGAGCCGTCCCAACCTTTGGGGTGGCTGTGTCTTTTTGATTTTAATTTCCCTAAGCTATAAGACCATAAGTGGAAGTGCCCTAGGCTCTGTTGCTTTGTTTTTTAGATGTTTCAGGAAACACCATACACTTCTCCCGAGTGGCTGTTGGCAATTTACATCCCGCCCATCAGCATAACAAGGCTCCCAGTTCTCCATGGCCTGTCCTGCCTTTCTGGATTTTACACTTTTTTCAGATGGCCCTTTTGACCGGGGGGAAGTGAGACTTCATTGTAGTGCAGATTTCCTTTGCAAGCTTGCTTGGTTGGCCAAAAAGGGCGTATGCGTTTTTTCCTGAATATATTCAGGAAAAAACGCATACGCCCTTTTTGGCCAAGTGCATCATTGTGGACGTTCTGCCTCTTTTCCTATGCTTTAAATGCAATTCCAGCCTACCTCCTGAAATCGGTTTCCTGCAATTCTGCCCCGCTTTCAAGTCCTCTTGGCAGCCTTACTTCAGTATATTTTTGGACGATAGCTGTCATTTATAACTCTGCAGGTTTGTGAATTACAGTGCCCCTGAGCTCCTTTCTTCAACTCGCTTTCTCGTGAGCTGGCCACAACACCGCAGGATGGCTTCAGGCCCTAATCTGGTTCCGGCACGGCACGCTGAGCCTTTGGTTAATTCCTCTTCCTGGTGGGAAATGAGAGTTAAATTTGCCCGTCCAGACACCTCCAGCTAGTCTGTCATTGGTTCTCCCTATTCCTGTTCATCTTCCGCAGAAATTGCAAACTGGGCCAAACAGGAGGTTAAAGGCACTGACTCTCCAAGTCGGGAGAGTGTTAGTAAAGCGTCTGGAATGTTGCACGCGAGTACCAGGGGACGAAAACTGACACATATTGGAACACGTCTCCCGATCACACGGTTGATCATACTCTGGGTTCCACATGCATGTTTTAGATGAAGGAAGAATACATTAAACCTGGAGAGTTGAGACCCGTGGAATGGGTACCATGCAATATGAATTCAAAGGGTCTTCATTTGCTCACCGAAGTTCTCCAATCCTATCACTGCTGCGTTTATGCCCCTGCACACACGCTTGATTCTCTTTCGGAGACATAGCAATCCATAGGTTTTAAGATACTTCCTAGTCAGTTACACTCTTAGGCATTTAATATGGGGTTTTGAGTCCATTTCGTTGAGCAAGGAGTAGCTCTTGTCTATTCCATATTTGGCTTAAGGAACTTTATCTGTGCTCATTTCAATCTCTGGTTTTATGCAGCACCCCAACTCACCTTTCCCCTTAAGCAAGCATAAGTTGGGTTTCTAAATTTGAGACCCTGTTCTGTTTTGTAATTCAGTTCCTGTGTACCCAAGTTTACATTCCGTGTATTAGTGATATCTTATGATGTTTCTTTTTCTGTGTGACTTATTTCAGTTAGAATCATCATACCTGAATCCACTCATTATGCTGCTACGGGCCTGATGACATAGATTTCATTGCTGAGTGATATTGCATTGTACGTAAGTACCACAACTTCTTTATCCATTTTTCACTTTCTGCGATATTGAACTTGTACCGTAAACCAGGTTCTTGTAAACAGAGCCGTCCCAATCTTTGGGGTCGCTGTGTCTTTTTGATTTTAATTTCCCTAAGCTATAGGACCATAAGTGGAAGTGCCCTAGGCTCTGTTGCTTTTTTTTAGATGTTTCAGGAAACACCATACACTTCTCCCGAGTGGCTGTTGGCAATTTACATCCCGCCCATCAGCATAACAAGGCTCTCAGTTCTCCATGGCCTGTCCTGCCTTTCTGGATTTTACACTTTTTTCAGATGGCCCTTTTGACCGGGGGGAAGTGAGACTTCATTGTAGTGCAGATTTCCTTTGCAAGCTTGCTTGGTTGGCCAAAAAGGGCGTATGCGTTTTTTCCTGAATATATTCAGGAAAAAACGCATACGCCCTTTTTGGCCAAGTGCATCATTGTGGACGTTCTGCCTCTTTTCCTATGCTTTAAATGCAATTCCAGTCTACCTCCTGAAATCGGTTTCCTGCAATTCTGCCCCGCTTTCAAGTCCTCTTGGCAGCCTTACTTCAGTATATTTTTGGACGATAGCTGTCATTTATAACTCTGCAGGTTTGTGAATTACAGTGCCCCTGAGCTCCTTTCTTCAACTCGCTTTCTCGTGAGCTGGCCGCAACACCGCAGGATGGCTTCAGGCCCTAATCTGGTTCCGGCACGGCACGCTGAGCCTTTGGTTAATTCCTCTTCCTGGTGGGAAATGAGAGTTAAATTTGCCCGTCCAGACACCTCCAGCTAGTCTGTCATTGGTTCTCCCTATTCCTGTTCATCTTCCGCAGAAATTGCAAACTGGGCCAAACAGGAGGTTAAAGGCACTGACTCTCCAAGTCGGGAGAGTGTTAGTAAAGCGTCTGGAATGTTGCACGCGAGTACCAGGGGACAAAAACTGACACATATTGGAACACGTCTCCTGATCACACGGTTGATCATACTCTGGGTTCCACATGCATGTTTTAGGTGAAGGAAGAATACCTTAAACCTGGAGAGTTGAGACCCGTGGAATGGGTACCATGCAATATGACTTCAAAGGGTCTTCATTTGCTCACCGAACCTCTCCAATCCTATCACTGCTGCGTTTATGCCCCTGTACACATGCTTGATTCTCTTTCGGAGACATAGCAATCCATAGGTTTTAAGATACTTCCTAGTCAGGTACACTCTTAGGCATTTAATATGGGGTGTTGAGTCCATTTCGTTGAGCAAGGAGTAGCTCTTGTCTATTCCATATTTGGCTTAAGGAACTTTATCTGTGCTCATTTCAATCTCTGGTTTTATGCAGCACCCCAACTCACCTTTCCCCTTAAGCAAGCATAAGTTGGGTTTCTAAATTTGAGACCCTGTTCTGTTTTGTAATTCAGTTCATGTGTAGCCAAGTTTACATTCCGTGTATTAGTGATATCTTATGATGTTTCTTTTTCTGTGTGACTTATTTCAGTTAGAATCATCGTACCTGAATCCACTCATTATGCTGCTACGGGCCTGATGACATAGATTTCCTTGCTGAGTGATATTGCATTGTACGTAAGTACCACAACTTCTTTATCCATTTTTCACTTTCTGCGATATTGAACTTGTACCGTAAACCAGGTTCTTGTAAACAGAGCCGTCCCAACTTTTGGGGTCGCTGTGTCTTTTTGATTTTAATTTCTCTAAGCTATAGGACCATAATTGGAAGTGCCCTAGGCTCTGTTGCTTTGTTTTTTAGATGTTTCAGGAAACACCATACACTTCTCCCGAGTGGCTGTTGGCAATTTACATCCCGCCCATCAGCATAACAAGGCTCCCAGTTCTCCATGGCCTGTCCTGCCTTTCTGGATTTTACACTTTTTTCAGATGGCCCTTTTGACCGGGGGGAAGTGAGACTTCATTGTAGTGCAGATTTCCTTTGCAAGCTTGCTTGGTTGGCCAAAAAGGGCGTATGCGTTTTTTCCTGAATATATTCAGGAAAAAACGCATACGCCCTTTTTGGCCAAGTGCATCATTGTGGACGTTCTGCCTCTTTTCCTATGCTTTAAATGCAATTCCAGTCTACCTCCTGAAATCGGTTTCCTGCAATTCTGCCCCGCTTTCAAGTCCTCTTGGCAGCCTTACTTCAGTATATTTTTGGACGATAGCTGTCATTTATAACTCTGCTGGTTTGTGAATTACAGTGCCCCTGAGCTCCTTTCTTCAACTCGCTTTCTCGTGAGCTGGCCGCAACACCGCAGGATGGCTTCAGGCCCTAATCTGGTTCCGGCACGGCACGCTGAGCCTTTGGTTAATTCCTCTTCCTGGTGGGAAATGAGAGTTAAATTTGCCCGTCCAGACACCTCCAGCTAGTCTGTCATTGGTTCTCCCTATTCCTGTTCATCTTCCGCAGAAATTGCAAACTGGGCCTAAGAGGAGGTTAAAGGCACTGACTCTCCAGGTCGGGAGAGTGTTAGTAAAGCGTCTGGAATGTTGCACGCGAGTACCAGGGGACGAAAACTGACACATATTGGAACACGTCTCCCGATCACACGGTTGATCATACTCTGGGTTCCACATGCATGTTTTAGCTGAAGGAAGAATACCTTAAACCTGGAGAGTTGAGACCCGTGGAATGGGTACCATGCAATATGACTTCAAAGGGTCTTCATTTGCTCACCGAACTTCTCCAATCCTATCACTGCTGTGTTTATGCCCCTGTACACACGCTTGATTCTCTTTCGGAGACATAGCAATCCATAGGTTTTAAGATACTTCCTAGTCAGGTACACTCTTAGGCATTTAATATGGGGTGTTGAGTCCATTTCGTTGAGCAAGGAGTAGCTCTTGTCTATTCCATATTTGGCTTAAGGAACTTTATCTGTGCTCATTTCAATCTCTGGTTTTATGCAGCACCCCAACTCACCTTTCCCCTTAAGCAAGCATAAGTTGGGTTTCTAAATTTGAGACCCTGTTCTGTTTTGGAATTCAGTTCCTGTGTAGCCAAGTTTACATTCCGTGTATTAGTGATATCTTATGATGTTTCTTTTTCTGTGTGACTTATTTCAGTTAGAATCATCATACCTGAATCCACTCATTATGCTGCTACGGGCCTGATGACATAGATTTCATTGCTGAGTGATATTGCATTGTACGTAAGTACCACAACTTCTTTATCCATTTTTCACTTTCTGCGATATTGAACTTGTACCGTAAACCAGGTTCTTGTAAACAGAGCCGTCCCAACTTTTGGGGTCGCTGTGTCTTTTTGATTTTAATTTCTCTAAGCTATAGGACCATAATTGGAAGTGCCCTAGGCTCTGTTGCTTTGTTTTTTAGATGTTTCAGGAAACACCATACACTTCTCCCGAGTGGCTGTTGGCTATTTACATCACGCCCATCAGCATAACAAGGCTCCCAGTTCTCCATGGCCTGTCCTGCCTTTCTGGATTTTACACTTTTTTCAGATGGCCCTTTTGACCGGGGGGAAGTGAGACTTCATTTAGTGCAGATTTCCTTTGCAAGCTTGCTTGGTTGGCCAAAAAGGGCGTATGCGTTTTTTCCTGAATATATTCAGGAAAAAACGCATACGCCCTTTTTGGCCAAGTGCATCATTGTGGACGTTCTGCCTCTTTTCCTATGCTTTAAATGCAATTCCAGCCTACCTCCTGAAATCGGTTTCCTGCAATTCTGCCCCGCTTTCAAGTCCTCTTGGCAGCCTTACTTCAGTATATTTTTGGACGATAGCTGTCATTTATAACTCTGCAGGTTTGTGAATTACAGTGCCCCTGAGCTCCTTTCTTCAACTCGCTTTCTCGTGAGCTGGCCACAACACCGCAGGATGGCTTCAGGCCCTAATCTGGTTCCGGCACGGCACGCTGAGCCTTTGGTTAATTCCTCTTCCTGGTGGGAAATGAGAGTTAAATTTGCCCGTCCAGACACCTCCAGCTAGTCTGTCATTGGTTCTCCCTATTCCTGTTCATCTTCCGCAGAAATTGCAAACTGGGCCAAACAGGAGGTTAAAGGCACTGACTCTCCAAGTCGGGAGAGTGTTAGTAAAGCGTCTGGAATGTTGCACGCGAGTACCAGGGGACGAAAACTGACACATATTGGAACACGTCTCCCGATCACACGGTTGATCATACTCTGGGTTCCACATACATGTTTTAGATGAAGGAAGAATACATTAAACCTGGAGAGTTGAGACCCGTGGAATGGGTACCATGCAATATGAATTCAAAGGGTCTTCATTTGCTCACCGAAGTTCTCCAATCCTATCACTGCTGCATTTATGCCCCTGCACACACGCTTGATTCTCTTTCGGAGACATAGCAATCCATAGGTTTTAAGATACTTCCTAGTCAGTTACACTCTTAGGCATTTAATATGGGGTTTTGAGTCCATTTCGTTGAGCAAGGAGTAGCTCTTGTCTATTCCATATTTGGCTTAAGGAACTTTATCTGTGCTCATTTCAATCTCTGGTTTTATGCAGCACCCCAACTCACCTTTCCCCTTAAGCAAGCATAAGTTGGGTTTCTAAATTTGAGACCCTGTTCTGTTTTGTAATTCAGTTCCTGTGTACCCAAGTTTACATTCCGTGTATTAGTGATATCTTATGATGTTTCTTTTTCTGTGTGACTTATTTCAGTTAGAATCATCATACCTGAATCCACTCATTATGCTGCTACGGGCCTGATGACATAGATTTCATTGCTGAGTGATATTGCATTGTACGTAAGTACCACAACTTCTTTATCCATTTTTCACTTTCTGCGATATTGAACTTGTACCGTAAACCAGGTTCTTGTAAACAGAGCCGTCCCAATCTTTGGGGTCGCTGTGTCTTTTTGATTTTAATTTCCCTAAGCTATAGGACCATAAGTGGAAGTGCCCTAGGCTCTGTTGCTTTTTTTTAGATGTTTCAGGAAACACCATACACTTCTCCCGAGTGGCTGTTGGCAATTTACATCCCGCCCATCAGCATAACAAGGCTCTCAGTTCTCCATGGCCTGTCCTGCCTTTCTGGATTTTACACTTTTTTCAGATGGCCCTTTTGACCGGGGGGAAGTGAGACTTCATTGTAGTGCAGATTTCCTTTGCAAGCTTGCTTGGTTGGCCAAAAAGGGCGTATGCGTTTTTTCCTGAATATATTCAGGAAAAAACGCATACGCCCTTTTTGGCCAAGTGCATCATTGTGGACGTTCTGCCTCTTTTCCTATGCTTTAAATGCAATTCCAGTCTACCTCCTGAAATCGGTTTCCTGCAATTCTGCCCCGCTTTCAAGTCCTCTTGGCAGCCTTACTTCAGTATATTTTTGGACGATAGCTGTCATTTATAACTCTGCAGGTTTGTGAATTACAGTGCCCCTGAGCTCCTTTCTTCAACTCGCTTTCTCGTGAGCTGGCCGCAACACCGCAGGATGGCTTCAGGCCCTAATCTGGTTCCGGCACGGCACGCTGAGCTTTTGGTTAATTCCTCTTCCTGGTGGGAAATGAGAGTTAAATTTGCCCGTCCAGACACCTCCAGCTAGTCTGTCATTGGTTCTCCCTATTCCTGTTCATCTTCCGCAGAAATTGCAAACTGGGCCAAACAGGAGGTTAAAGGCACTGACTCTCCAAGTCGGGAGAGTGTTAGTAAAGCGTCTGGAATGTTGCACGCGAGTACCAGGGGACAAAAACTGACACATATTGGAACACGTCTCCTGATCACACGGTTGATCATACTCTGGGTTCCACATGCATGTTTTAGGTGAAGGAAGAATACCTTAAACCTGGAGAGTTGAGACCCGTGGAATGGGTACCATGCAATATGACTTCAAAGGGTCTTCATTTGCTCACCGAACCTCTCCAATCCTATCACTGCTGCGTTTATGCCCCTGTACACATGCTTGATTCTCTTTCGGAGACATAGCAATCCATAGGTTTTAAGATACTTCCTAGTCAGGTACACTCTTAGGCATTTAATATGGGGTGTTGAGTCCATTTCGTTGAGCAAGGAGTGGCTCTTGTCTATTCCATATTTGGCTTAAGGAACTTTATCTGTGCTCATTTCAATCTCTGGTTTTATGCAGCACCCCAACTCACCTTTCCCCTTAAGCAAGCATAAGTTGGGTTTCTAAATTTGAGACCCTGTTCTGTTTTGTAATTCAGTTCCTGTGTAGCCAAGTTTACATTCCGTGTATTAGTGATATCTTATGATGTTTCTTTTTCTGTGTGACTTATTTCAGTTAGAATCATCGTACCTGAATCCACTCATTATGCTGCTACGGGCCTGATGACATAGATTTCATTGCTGAGTGATATTGCATTGTACGTAAGTACCACAACTTCTTTATCCATTTTTCACTTTCTGCGATATTGAACTTGTACCGTAAACCAGGTTCTTGTAAACAGAGCCGTCCCAACTTTTGGGGTCGCTGTGTCTTTTTGATTTTAATTTCTCTAAGCTATAGGACCATAATTGGAAGTGCCCTAGGCTCTGTTGCTTTGTTTTTTAGATGTTTCAGGAAACACCATACACTTCTCCCGAGTGGCTGTTGGCAATTTACATCCCGCCCATCAGCATAACAAGGCTCCCAGTTCTCCATGGCCTGTCCTGCCTTTCTGGATTTTACACTTTTTTCAGATGGCCCTTTTGACCGGGGGGAAGTGAGACTTCATTGTAGTGCAGATTTCCTTTGCAAGCTTGCTTGGTTGGCCAAAAAGGGCGTATGCGTTTTTTCCTGAATATATTCAGGAAAAAACGCATACGCCCTTTTTGGCCAAGTGCATCATTGTGGACGTTCTGCCTCTTTTCCTATGCTTTAAATGCAATTCCAGTCTACCTCCTGAAATCGGTTTCCTGCAATTCTGCCCCGCTTTCAAGTCCTCTTGGCAGCCTTACTTCAGTATATTTTTGGACGATAGCTGTCATTTATAACTCTGCTGGTTTGTGAATTACAGTGCCCCTGAGCTCCTTTCTTCAACTCGCTTTCTCGTGAGCTGGCCGCAACACCGCAGGATGGCTTCAGGCCCTAATCTGGTTCCGGCACGGCACGCTGAGCCTTTGGTTAATTCCTCTTCCTGGTGGGAAATGAGAGTTAAATTTGCCCGTCCAGACACCTCCAGCTAGTCTGTCATTGGTTCTCCCTATTCCTGTTCATCTTCCGCAGAAATTGCAAACTGGGCCTAAGAGGAGGTTAAAGGCACTGACTCTCCAGGTCGGGAGAGTGTTAGTAAAGCGTCTGGAATGTTGCACGCGAGTACCAGGGGACGAAAACTGACACATATTGGAACACGTCTCCCGATCACACGGTTGATCATACTCTGGGTTCCACATGCATGTTTTAGCTGAAGGAAGAATACCTTAAACCTGGAGAGTTGAGACCCGTGGAATGGGTACCATGCAATATGACTTCAAAGGGTCTTCATTTGCTCACCGAACTTCTCCAATCCTATCACTGCTGTGTTTATGCCCCTGTACACACGCTTGATTCTCTTTCGGAGACATAGCAATCCATAGGTTTTAAGATACTTCCTAGTCAGGTACACTCTTAGGCATTTAATATGGGGTGTTGAGTCCATTTCGTTGAGCAAGGAGTAGCTCTTGTCTATTCCATATTTGGCTTAAGGAACTTTATCTGTGCTCATTTCAATCTCTGGTTTTATGCAGCACCCCAACTCACCTTTCCCCTTAAGCAAGCATAAGTTGGGTTTCTAAATTTGAGACCCTGTTCTGTTTTGGAATTCAGTTCCTGTGTAGCCAAGTTTACATTCCGTGTATTAGTGATATCTTATGATGTTTCTTTTTCTGTGTGACTTATTTCAGTTAGAATCATCATACCTGAATCCACTCATTATGCTGCTACGGGCCTGATGACATAGATTTCATTGCTGAGTGATATTGCATTGTACGTAAGTACCACAACTTCTTTATCCATTTTTCACTTTCTGCGATATTGAACTTGTACCGTAAACCAGGTTCTTGTAAACAGAGCCGTCCCAACTTTTGGGGTCGCTGTGTCTTTTTGATTTTAATTTCTCTAAGCTATAGGACCATAATTGGAAGTGCCCTAGGCTCTGTTGCTTTGTTTTTTAGATGTTTCAGGAAACACCATACACTTCTCCCGAGTGGCTGTTGGCTATTTACATCACGCCCATCAGCATAACAAGGCTCCCAGTTCTCCATGGCCTGTCCTGCCTTTCTGGATTTTACACTTTTTTCAGATGGCCCTTTTGACCGGGGGGAAGTGAGACTTCATTTAGTGCAGATTTCCTTTGCAAGCTTGCTTGGTTGGCCAAAAAGGGCGTATGCATTTTTTCCTGAATATATTCAGGAAAAAACGCATACGCCCTTTTTGGCCAAGTGCATCATTGTGGACGTTCTGCCTCTTTTCCTATGCTTTAAATGCAATTCCAGTCTACCTCCTGAAATCGGTTTCCTGCAATTCTGCCCCGCTTTCAAGTCCTCTTGGCAGCCTTACTTCAGTATATTTTTGGACGATAGCTGTCATTTATAACTCTGCAGGTTTGTGAATTACAGTGCCCCTGAGCTCCTTTCTTCAACTCGCTTTCTCGTGAGCTGGCCGCAACACCGCAGGATGGCTTCAGGCCCTAATCTGGTTCCGGCACGGCCCGCTGAGCCTTTGGTTAATTCCTCTTCCTGGTGCGAAATGAGAGTTAAATTTGCCCGTCCAGACACCTCCGGCTAGTCTGTCATTGGTTCTCCCTATTCCTGTTCATCTTCCGCAGAAATTGCAAACTGGGCCAAAGAGAAGGTTAAAGGCACTGACTCTCCAAGTCGGGAGAGTGTTAGTAAAGCGTCTGGAATGTTGCACGCGAGTACCAGGGGACGAAAACTGACACATATTGGAACACGTCTCCCGATCACATGGTTGATCATACTCTGGGTTCCACATGCATGTTTTAGCTGAAGGAAGAATACCTTAAACCTGGAGAGTTGAGACCCGTGGAATGGGTACCATGCAATATGACTTCAAAGGGTCTTCATTTGCTCATCGAACTTCTCCAATCCTATCACTGCTGCGTTTATGCCCCTGTACACACGCTTGATTCTCTTTCGGAGACATAGCAATCCATAGGTTTTAAGACACTTCCTAGTCAGGTACACTCTTAGGCATTTAATATGGGGTGTTGAGTCCATTTCGTTGAGCAAGGAGTAGCTCTTGTCTATTCCATATTTGGCTTAAGGAACTTTATCTGTGCTCATTTCAATCTCTGGTTTTATGCAGCACCCCAACTCACCTTTCCCCTTAAGCAAGCATAAGTTGGGTTTCTAAATTTGAGACCCTGTTCTGTTTTGGAATTCAGTTCCTGTGTAGCCAAGTTTACATTCCGTGTATTAGTGATATCTTATGATGTTTCTTTTTCTGTGTGACTTATTTCAGTTAGAATCATCATACCTGAATCCACTCATTATGCTGCTACGGGCCTGATGACATAGATTTCATTGCTGAGTGATATTGCATTGTACGTAAGTACCACAACTTCTTTATCCATTTTTCACTTTCTGCGATATTGAACTTGTACCGTAAACCAGGTTCTTGTAAACAGAGCCGTCCCAACCTTTGGGGTGGCTGTGTCTTTTTGATTTTAATTTCCCTAAGCTATAGGACCATAAGTGGAAGTGCCCTAGGCTCTGTTGCTTTGTTTTTTAGATGTTTCAGGAAACACCATACACTTCTCCCGAGTGGCTGTTGGCAATTTACATCCCGCCCATCAGCATAACAAGGCTCCCAGGTCTCCATGGCCTGTCCTGACTTTCTGGATTTTACACTTTTTTCAGATGGCCCTTTTGACCGGGGGGAAGTGAGACTTCATTGTAGTGCAGATTTCCTTTGCAAGCTTGCTTGGTTGGCCAAAAAGGGCGTATGCGTTTTTTCCTGAATATATTCAGGAAAAAACGCATACGCCCTTTTTGGCCAAGTGCATCATTGTGGACGTTCTGCCTCTTTTCGTATGCTTTAAATGCAATTCCAGTCTACCTCCTGAAATCGGTTTCCTGCAATTCTGCCCCGCTTTCAAGTCCTCTTGGCAGCCTTACTTCAGTATATTTTTGGACGATAGCTGTCATTTATAACTCGGCAGGTTTGTGAATTACAGTGCCCCTGAGCTCCTTTCTTCAACTCACTTTCTCGTGAGCTGGCCGCAACACCGCAGGATGGCTTCAGGCCCTAATCTGGTTCTGGCACGGCACGCTGAGCCTTTGGTTAATTCCTCTTCCTGGTGGGAAATGAGAGTTAAATTTGCCCGTCCAGACACCTCCAGCTAGTCTCTCATTGGTCCTCCCTATTCGTGTTCATCTTCTGCAGAAATTGCAAACTGGGCCAAACAGGAGGTTAAAGGCACTGACTCTCCAAGTCGGGAGAGTGTTAGTAAAGCATCTGGAATGTTGCACCCGAGTACCAGGGGACGAAAACTGAGACATATTGGAACCCGTCTCCCGCTCACATGGTTTATCATACTCTGGGTTACACGTGCATGTTTTAGCTGAAGGAAGAATACCTTAAACCTGGAGAGTTGAGACCCGTGGAATGGGTACCATGCAATATGACTTCAAAGGGACTTCATTTGCTCACCGAACCTCTCCAATCCTATCACTGCTGCGTTTATGCCCCTGTACACACGCTTGATTCTCTTTCGGAGACATAGCAGTCCATAGGTTTTAAGATACTTCCTAGTCAGGTATATTCTTAGGTGTTTAATATGGGGTGTTGACTCCATTTCGTTGAGCAAGGAGTAGCTCTTGTCTATTCCATATTTGGCTTAAGGAACTTTATCTGTGCTCATTTCAATCTCTGGTTTTATGCAGCACCCCAACTCACCTTTCCCCTTAAGCAAGCATAAGTTGGGTTTCTAAATTTGAGACCCTGTTCTGTTTTGTAATTCAGTTCCTGTGTAGCCAAGTTTACATTCCGTGTATTAGTGATATCTTATGATGTTTCTTTTTCTGTGTGACTTATTTCAGTTAGAATCATCGTACCTGAATCCACTCATTATGCTGCTACGGGCCTGATGACATAGATTTCATTGCTGAGTGATACTGCATTGTACGTAAGTACCACAACTTCTTTATCCATTTTTCACTTTCTGCGATATTGAACTTGTACCGTAAACCAGGTTCTTGTAAACAGAGCCGTCCCAACCTTTGGGGTGGCTGTGTCTTTTTGATTTTAATTTCCCTAAGCTATAGGACCATAAGTGGAAGTGCCCTAGGCTCTGTTGCTTTGTTTTTTAGATGTTTCAGGAAACACCATACACTTCTCCCGAGTGGCTGTTGGCAATTTACATCCCGCCCATCAGCATAACAAGGCTCCCAGTTCTCCATGGCCTGTCCTGCCTTTCTGGATTTTACACTTTTTTCAGATGGCCCTTTTGACCGGGGGGAAGTGAGACTTCATTGTAGTGCAGATTTCCTTTGCAAGCTTGCTTGGTTGGCCAAAAAGGGCGTATGCGTTTTTTCCTGAATATATTCAGGAAAAAACGCATACGCCCTTTTTGGCCAAGTGCATCATTGTGGACGTTCTGCCTCTTTTCCTATGCTTTAAATGCAATTCCAGTCTACCTCCTGAAATCGGTTTCCTGCAATTCTGCCCCGCTTTCAAGTCCTCTTGGCAGCCTTACTTCAGTATATTTTTGGACGATAGCTGTCATTTATAACTCTGCAGGTTTGTGAATTACAGTGCCCCTGAGCTCCTTTCTTCAACTCGCTTTCTCGTGAGCTGGCCGCAACACCGCAGGATGGCTTCAGGCCCTAATCTGGTTCCGGCACGGCACGCTGAGCTTTTGGTTAATTCCTCTTCCTGGTGGGAAATGAGAGTTAAATTTGCCCGTCCAGACACCTCCAGCTAGTCTCTCATTGGTTCTCCCTATTCCTGTTCATCTTCCGCAGAAATTGCAAACTGGACCAAACAGGAGGTTAAAGGCACTGACTCTCCAAGTCGGGAGAGTGTTAGTAAAGCGTCTGGAATGTTGCACCCGAGTACCAGGGGACGAAAACTGACACATATTGGAACACGTCTCCCGATCACACGGTTGATCATACTCTGGGTTCCACATGCATGTTTTAGCTGAAGGAAGAATACCTTAAACCTGGAGAGTTGAGACCCGTGGAATGGGTACCATGCAATATGACTTCAAAGGGTCTTCATTTGCTCACCGAACCTCTCCAGTCCTATCACTGCTGCGTTTATGCCCCTGTACACACGCTTGATTCTCTTTCGGAGACATAGCAATCCATAGGTTTTAAGATACTTCCTAGTCAGGTACACTCTTAGGCATTTAATATGGGGTGTTGAGTCCATTTCGTTGAGCAAGGAGTAGCTCTTGTCTATTCCATATTTGGCTTAAGGAACTTTATCTGTGCTCATTTCAATCTCTGGTTTTATGCAGCACCCCAACTCACCTTTCCCCTTAAGCAAGCATAAGTTGGGTTTCTAAATTTGAGACCCTGTTCTGTTTTGGAATTCAGTTCCTGTGTAGCCAAGTTTACATTCCGTGTATTAGTGATATCTTATGATGTTTCTTTTTCTGTGTGACTTATTTCAGTTAGAATCATCATACCTGAATCCACTCATTATGCTGCTACGGGCCTGATGACATAGATTTCATTGCTGAGTGATATTGCATTGTACGTAAGTACCACAACTTCTTTATCCATTTTTCACTTTCTGCGATATTGAACTTGTACCGTAAACCAGGTTCTTGTAAACAGAGCCGTCCCAACTTTTGGGGTCGCTGTGTCTTTTTGATTTTAATTTCTCTAAGCTATAGGACCATAATTGGAAGTGCCCTAGGCTCTGTTGCTTTGTTTTTTAGATGTTTCAGGAAACACCATACACTTCTCCCGAGTGGCTGTTGGCTATTTACATCACGCCCATCAGCATAACAAGGCTCCCAGTTCTCCATGGCCTGTCCTGCCTTTCTGGATTTTACACTTTTTTCAGATGGCCCTTTTGACCGGGGGGAAGTGAGACTTCATTTAGTGCAGATTTCCTTTGCAAGCTTGCTTGGTTGGCCAAAAAGGGCGTATGCATTTTTTCCTGAATATATTCAGGAAAAAACGCATACGCCCTTTTTGGCCAAGTGCATCATTGTGGACGTTCTGCCTCTTTTCCTATGCTTTAAATGCAATTCCAGTCTACCTCCTGAAATCGGTTTCCTGCAATTCTGCCCCGCTTTCAAGTCCTCTTGGCAGCCTTACTTCAGTATATTTTTGGACGATAGCTGTCATTTATAACTCTGCAGGTTTGTGAATTACAGTGCCCCTGAGCTCCTTTCTTCAACTCGCTTTCTCGTGAGCTGGCCGCAACACCGCAGGATGGCTTCAGGCCCTAATCTGGTTCCGGCACGGCCCGCTGAGCCTTTGGTTAATTCCTCTTCCTGGTGCGAAATGAGAGTTAAATTTGCCCGTCCAGACACCTCCGGCTAGTCTGTCATTGGTTCTCCCTATTCCTGTTCATCTTCCGCAGAAATTGCAAACTGGGCCAAAGAGAAGGTTAAAGGCACTGACTCTCCAAGTCGGGAGAGTGTTAGTAAAGCGTCTGGAATGTTGCACGCGAGTACCAGGGGACGAAAACTGACACATATTGGAACACGTCTCCCGATCACATGGTTGATCATACTCTGGGTTCCACATGCATGTTTTAGCTGAAGGAAGAATACCTTAAACCTGGAGAGTTGAGACCCGTGGAATGGGTACCATGCAATATGACTTCAAAGGGTCTTCATTTGCTCATCGAACTTCTCCAATCCTATCACTGCTGCGTTTATGCCCCTGTACACACGCTTGATTCTCTTTCGGAGACATAGCAATCCATAGGTTTTAAGACACTTCCTAGTCAGGTACACTCTTAGGCATTTAATATGGGGTGTTGAGTCCATTTCGTTGAGCAAGGAGTAGCTCTTGTCTATTCCATATTTGGCTTAAGGAACTTTATCTGTGCTCATTTCAATCTCTGGTTTTATGCAGCACCCCAACTCACCTTTCCCCTTAAGCAAGCATAAGTTGGGTTTCTAAATTTGAGACCCTGTTCTGTTTTGGAATTCAGTTCCTGTGTAGCCAAGTTTACATTCCGTGTATTAGTGATATCTTATGATGTTTCTTTTTCTGTGTGACTTATTTCAGTTAGAATCATCATACCTGAATCCACTCATTATGCTGCTACGGGCCTGATGACATAGATTTCATTGCTGAGTGATATTGCATTGTACGTAAGTACCACAACTTCTTTATCCATTTTTCACTTTCTGCGATATTGAACTTGTACCGTAAACCAGGTTCTTGTAAACAGAGCCGTCCCAACCTTTGGGGTGGCTGTGTCTTTTTGATTTTAATTTCCCTAAGCTATAGGACCATAAGTGGAAGTGCCCTAGGCTCTGTTGCTTTGTTTTTTAGATGTTTCAGGAAACACCATACACTTCTCCCGAGTGGCTGTTGGCAATTTACATCCCGCCCATCAGCATAACAAGGCTCCCAGGTCTCCATGGCCTGTCCTGACTTTCTGGATTTTACACTTTTTTCAGATGGCCCTTTTGACCGGGGGGAAGTGAGACTTCATTGTAGTGCAGATTTCCTTTGCAAGCTTGCTTGGTTGGCCAAAAAGGGCGTATGCGTTTTTTCCTGAATATATTCAGGAAAAAACGCATACGCCCTTTTTGGCCAAGTGCATCATTGTGGACGTTCTGCCTCTTTTCGTATGCTTTAAATGCAATTCCAGTCTACCTCCTGAAATCGGTTTCCTGCAATTCTGCCCCGCTTTCAAGTCCTCTTGGCAGCCTTACTTCAGTATATTTTTGGACGATAGCTGTCATTTATAACTCGGCAGGTTTGTGAATTACAGTGCCCCTGAGCTCCTTTCTTCAACTCACTTTCTCGTGAGCTGGCCGCAACACCGCAGGATGGCTTCAGGCCCTAATCTGGTTCTGGCACGGCACGCTGAGCCTTTGGTTAATTCCTCTTCCTGGTGGGAAATGAGAGTTAAATTTGCCCGTCCAGACACCTCCAGCTAGTCTCTCATTGGTCCTCCCTATTCGTGTTCATCTTCTGCAGAAATTGCAAACTGGGCCAAACAGGAGGTTAAAGGCACTGACTCTCCAAGTCGGGAGAGTGTTAGTAAAGCATCTGGAATGTTGCACCCGAGTACCAGGGGACGAAAACTGAGACATATTGGAACCCGTCTCCCGCTCACATGGTTTATCATACTCTGGGTTACACGTGCATGTTTTAGCTGAAGGAAGAATACCTTAAACCTGGAGAGTTGAGACCCGTGGAATGGGTACCATGCAATATGACTTCAAAGGGACTTCATTTGCTCACCGAACCTCTCCAATCCTATCACTGCTGCGTTTATGCCCCTGTACACACGCTTGATTCTCTTTCGGAGACATAGCAGTCCATAGGTTTTAAGATACTTCCTAGTCAGGTATATTCTTAGGTGTTTAATATGGGGTGTTGACTCCATTTCGTTGAGCAAGGAGTAGCTCTTGTCTATTCCATATTTGGCTTAAGGAACTTTATCTGTGCTCATTTCAATCTCTGGTTTTATGCAGCACCCCAACTCACCTTTCCCCTTAAGCAAGCATAAGTTGGGTTTCTAAATTTGAGACCCTGTTCTGTTTTGTAATTCAGTTCCTGTGTAGCCAAGTTTACATTCCGTGTATTAGTGATATCTTATGATGTTTCTTTTTCTGTGTGACTTATTTCAGTTAGAATCATCGTACCTGAATCCACTCATTATGCTGCTACGGGCCTGATGACATAGATTTCATTGCTGAGTGATACTGCATTGTACGTAAGTACCACAACTTCTTTATCCATTTTTCACTTTCTGCGATATTGAACTTGTACCGTAAACCAGGTTCTTGTAAACAGAGCCGTCCCAACCTTTGGGGTGGCTGTGTCTTTTTGATTTTAATTTCCCTAAGCTATAGGACCATAAGTGGAAGTGCCCTAGGCTCTGTTGCTTTGTTTTTTAGATGTTTCAGGAAACACCATACACTTCTCCCGAGTGGCTGTTGGCAATTTACATCCCGCCCATCAGCATAACAAGGCTCCCAGTTCTCCATGGCCTGTCCTGCCTTTCTGGATTTTACACTTTTTTCAGATGGCCCTTTTGACCGGGGGGAAGTGAGACTTCATTGTAGTGCAGATTTCCTTTGCAAGCTTGCTTGGTTGGCCAAAAAGGGCGTATGCGTTTTTTCCTGAATATATTCAGGAAAAAACGCATACGCCCTTTTTGGCCAAGTGCATCATTGTGGACGTTCTGCCTCTTTTCCTATGCTTTAAATGCAATTCCAGTCTACCTCCTGAAATCGGTTTCCTGCAATTCTGCCCCGCTTTCAAGTCCTCTTGGCAGCCTTACTTCAGTATATTTTTGGACGATAGCTGTCATTTATAACTCTGCAGGTTTGTGAATTACAGTGCCCCTGAGCTCCTTTCTTCAACTCGCTTTCTCGTGAGCTGGCCGCAACACCGCAGGATGGCTTCAGGCCCTAATCTGGTTCCGGCACGGCACGCTGAGCTTTTGGTTAATTCCTCTTCCTGGTGGGAAATGAGAGTTAAATTTGCCCGTCCAGACACCTCCAGCTAGTCTCTCATTGGTTCTCCCTATTCCTGTTCATCTTCCGCAGAAATTGCAAACTGGACCAAACAGGAGGTTAAAGGCACTGACTCTCCAAGTCGGGAGAGTGTTAGTAAAGCGTCTGGAATGTTGCACCCGAGTACCAGGGGACGAAAACTGACACATATTGGAACACGTCTCCCGATCACACGGTTGATCATACTCTGGGTTCCACATGCATGTTTTAGCTGAAGGAAGAATACCTTAAACCTGGAGAGTTGAGACCCGTGGAATGGGTACCATGCAATATGACTTCAAAGGGTCTTCATTTGCTCACCGAACCTCTCCAGTCCTATCACTGCTGCGTTTATGCCCCTGTACACACGCTTGATTCTCTTTCGGAGACATAGCAATCCATAGGTTTTAAGATACTTCCTAGTCAGGTACATTCTTAGGCGTTTAATATGGGGTGTTGAGTCCATTTCGTTGAGCAAGGAGTAGCTCTTGTCTATTCCATATTTGGCTTAAGGAACTTTATCTGTGCTCATTTCAATCTCTGGTTTTATGCAGCACCCCAACTCACCTTTCCCCTTAAGCAAGCATAAGTTGGGTTTCTAAATTTGAGACCCTGTTCTGTTTTGGAATTCAGTTCCTGTGTAGCCAAGTTTACATTCCGTGTATTAGTGATATCTTATGATGTTTCTTTTTCTGTGAGACTTATTTCAGTTAGAATCTTCGTACCTGAATCCACTCATTATGCTGCTACGGGCCTGATGACATAGATTTCCTTGCTGAGTGATATTGCATTGTACGTAAGTACCACAACTTCTTTATGCATTTTTCACTTTCTGCGATATTGAACTTGTACCGAAAATGAGTTTCTTATAAACAGAGCCGTCCCAACTATTTTGGGTGGCTCTGTCTTTTTTATTTTAATTTCCCTAAGCTATAGGACCATAAGTGGAAGTGCCCTAGGCTCTGTTGCTTTGTTTTTTAGATGTTTCAGGAAACACCATACACTTCTCCCGAGTGGCTGTTGGCAATTTACATCCCGCCCATCAGCATAACAAGGCTCCCAGTTCTCCATGGCCTGTCCTGCCTTTCTGGATTTTACACTTTTTTCAGATGGCCCTTTTGACCGGGGGGAAGTGAGACTACATTGTAGTGCAGATTTCCTTTGCAAGCTTGCTTGGTTGGCCAAAAAGGGCGTATGCGTTTTTTCCTGAATATATTCAGGAAAAAACGCATACGCCCTTTTTGGCCAAGTGCATCATTGTGGACGTTCTGCCTCTTTTCCTATGCTTTAAATGCAATTCCAGTCTACCTCCTGAAATCGGTTTTCTGCAATTCTGCCCCGCTTTCAAGTCCTCTTGGCAGGTTTACTTCTGTATATTTTTGGACGATAGCTGTCATTTATAACTCTGCAGGTTTGTGAATTACAGTGCCCCTGAGCTCCTTTCTTCAACTCGCTTTCTCGTGAGCTGGCCGCAACACCGCAGGATGGCTTCAGGCCCTAATCTGGTTCCGGCACGGCACGTTGAGCCTTTGGTTAATTCCTCTTCCTGGTGGGAAATGAGAGTTAAATTTGCCCGTCCAGACACCTCCGGCTAGTCTGTCATTGGTTCTCCCTATTCCTGTTCATCTTCCGCAGAAATTGCAAACTGGGCCAAACAGGAGGTTAAAGGCACTGACTGTCCAAGTCGGGAGAGTGTTAGTAAAGCGTCTGGAATGTTGCACCCGAGTACCAGGGGACGAAAACTGAGACATATTTGAACACGTCTCCCGCTCACATGGTTGATCATACTCTGGGTTCCACATGCATGTTTTAGCTGAAGGAAGTATAACTTAAACCTGGAAAGTTGAGACCCGTGGAATGGGTACCATGCAATATGACTTCAAAGGGTCTTCATTTGCTCACCGAACCTCTCCAGTCCTATCACTGCTGCGTTTATGCCCCTGTACACACACTTGATTCTCTTTCGGAGACATAGCAATCCATAGGTTTTAAGATACTTCCTAGTCAGGTACATTCTTAGGCGTTTAATATGGGGTGTTGAGTCCATTTCGTTGAGCAAGGAGTAGCTCTTGTCTATTCCATATTTGGCTTAAGGAACTTTATCTGTGCTCATTTCAATCTCTGGTTTTATGCAGCACCCCAACTCACCTTTCCCCTTAAGCAAGCATAAGTTGGTTTTCTAAATTTGAGACCCTGTTCTGTTTTGTAATTCAGTTCCTGTGTAGCCAAGTTTACATTCCGTGTATTAGTGATATCTTATGATGTTTCTTTTTCTGTGTGACTTATTTCAGGTAGAATCATCATACCTGAATCCACTCATTATGCTGCTACGGGCCTGATGACATAGATTTCCTTGCTGAGTGATATTGCATTGTACGTTAGTACCACAACTTCTTTATCCATTTTTCACTTTCTGCGATATTGAACTTGTACCGAAAATGAGTTTCTTGTAAACAGAGCCGTCCCAACTATTTTGGGTGGCTCTGTCTTTTTGATTTTAATTTCCCTAAGCTATAGGACCATAAGTGGAAGTGCCCTAAGCTCTGTTTCTTTGTTTTTTAGATGTTTCAGGAAACACCATACACTTCTCCCGAGTGGCTGTTGGCAATTTACATCCCGCCCATCAGCATAACAAGGCTCCCAGGTCTCCATGGCCTGTCCTGACTTTCTGGATTTTACACTTTTTTCAGATGGCCCTTTTGACCGGGGGGAAGTGAGACTTCATTGTAGTGCAGATTTCCTTTGCAAGCTTGCTTGGTTGGCCAAAAAGGGCGTATGCGTTTTTTCCTGAATATATTCAGGAAAAAACGCATACGCCCTTTTTGGCCAAGTGCATCATTGTGGACGTTCTGCCTCTTTTCCTATGCTTTAAATGCAATTCCAGTCTACCTCCTGAAATCGGTTTCCTGCAATTCTGCCCCGCTTTCAAGTCCTCTTGGCAGCCTTACTTCAGTATATTTTTGGACGATAGCTGTCATTTATAACTCGGCAGGTTTGTGAATTACAGTGCCCCTGAGCTCCTTTCTTCAACTCGCTTTCTCGTGAGCTGGCCGCAACACCGCAGGATGGCTTCAGGCCCTAATCTGGTTCTGGCACGGCACGCTGAGCCTTTGGTTAATTCCTCTTCCTGGTGGGAAATGAGAGTTAAATTTGCCCGTCCAGACACCTCCAGCTAGTCTCTCATTGGTCCTCCCTATTCGTGTTCATCTTCTGCAGAAATTGCAAACTGGGCCAAACAGGAGGTTAAAGGCACAGACTCTCGAAGTTGGGAGAGTGTTAGTAAAGCGTCTGGAATGTTGCACCCGAGTACCAGGGGACGAAAACTGACACATATTGGAACACGTCTCCCGATCACACGGTTGATCATACTCTGGGTTCCACATGCATGTTTTAGCTGAAAGAAGATTCCCTTAAACCTGGAGAGTTGAGACCCGTGGAATGGGTACCATGCAATATGACTTCAAAGGGTCTTCATTTGCTCACCGAACCTCTCCAATCCTATCACTGCTGCGTTTATGCCCCTGTACACACGCTTGATTCTCTTTCGGAGACATAGCATTCCTTAGGTTTTAAGCTACTTACTAGTCAGGTACATTCTTAGGTCTTTAATATGGGGTGATGAGTCCGTTTCGTTGAGCAAGGAGTAGCTGTTGTCTATTCCATATTTGGCTAAAGGAACTTTATCTGTGCTCATTTCAATCTCTGGTTTTATGCAGCACCCCAACTCACCTTTCCCCTTAAGCAAGCATAAGTTGGGTTTCTAAATTTGAGACCCTGTTCTGTTTTGTAATTGAGTTCCTGTGTAGCCAGGTTTACATACCGTGTATTAGTGATATCTTATGATGTTTCTTTTTCTGTGAGACTTATTTCAGTTAGAATCATCATACCTGGATCCACTCATTATGCTGCTACGGGCCTGATGACATAGATTTCCTTGCTGAGTGATACTGCATTGTACGTAAGTACCACAACTTCTTTATCCATTTTTCATTTTCTGCGATATTGAACTTGTACCGTAAACCAGGTTCTTGTAAACAGAGCCATCCCAACCTTTGGGGTGGCTGTGTCTTTTTGATTTTAATTTCCCTAAGCTATAGGACCATAAGTGGAAGTGCCCTAGGCTCTGTTGCTTTCTTTTTTAGATGTTTCAGGAAACACCATACACTTCTCCCGAGTGGCTGTTGGCAATTTACATCCCGCCCATCAGCATAACAAGGCTCCCAGTTCTCCATGGCCTGTCCTGCCTTTCTGGATTTTACACTTTTTCAGATGGCCCTTTTGACCGGGGGGAAGTGAGACTTCATTGTAGTGCAGATTTCCTTTGCAAGCTTGCTTGGTTGGCCAAAAAGCGCGTATGCGTTTTTTCCTGAATATATTCAGGAAAAAACGCATACGGCCTTTTTGGCGAAGTGCATCATTGTGCACGTTCTGCCTCTTTTCCTATGCTTTAAATGCAATTCCAGTCTACCTCCTGAAATCGGTTTCCTGCAATTCTGCCCCGCTTTCAAGTCCTCTTGGCAGCCTTACTTCAGTATATTTTTGGACGATAGCTGTCATTTATAATTCGGCAGGTTTGTGAATTACAGTGCCCCTGAGCTCCTTTCTTCAACTCGCTTTCTCGTGAGCTGGCCGCAACACCGCAGGATGGCTTCAGGCCCTAATCTGGTTCCGGCACGGCACGCTGGGCCTTTGGTTAATTCCTCTTCCTGGTGGGAAATGAGAGTTAAATTTGCCCGTCCAGACACCTCCAGCTAGTCTGTCATTGGTTCTCCCTATTCCTGTTCATCTTCCGCAGAAATTGCAAACTGGGCCAAACAGGAGGTTAAATGCACTGACTCTCCAAGTCGGGAGACTGTTCGTAAAGCGTCTGGATGTTGCACCCGAGTACCAGGGGATGAAAACTGACACATATTGGAACACGTCTCCCGATCACACGGTTGATCATACTCTGGGTTCCACATGCATGTTTTAGCTGAAGGAAGAATACCTTAAACCTGGAGAGTTGAGACTCGTGGAATGGGTACCATGCAATATGACTTCAAAGGGTCTTCATTTGCTCACCGAACCTCTCCAATCCTATCACTGCTGCGTTTATGCCCCTGTACACACGCTTGATTCTCTTTCGGAGACATAGCAATCCATAGGTTTTAAGATACTTCCTAGTCAGGTACATTCTTAGGCGTTTAATATGGGGTGTTGAGTCCATTTCGTTGAGCAAGGAGTAGCTCTTGTCTATTCCATATTTGGCTTAAGGAACTTTATCTGTGCTCATTTCAATCTCTGGTTTTATGCAGCACCCCAACTCACCTTTCCCCTTAAGCAAGCATAAGTTGGGTTTCTAAATTTGAGACCCTGTTCTGTTTTGTAATTCAGTTCCTGTGTAGCCAAGTTTACATTCCGTGTATTAGTGATATCTTATGATGTTTCTTTTTCTGTGTGACTTATTTCAGTTAGAATCTTCGTACCTGAATCCACTCATTATGCTGCTACGGGCCTGGTGACATAGATTTCCTTGCTGAGTGATATTGCATTGTACGTAAGTACCACAACTTCTTTATCCATTTTTCACTTTCTGCCATATTGAACTTGTACCGTAAATGAGTTTCTTGTAAACAGAGCCGTCCCAACTATTTTGGGTGGCTCTGTCTTTTTTATTTTAATTTCCCTAAGCTATAGGACCATAAGTGGAAGTGCCCTAAGCTCTGTTTCTTTGTTTTTTAGATGTTTCAGGAAACACCATACACTTCTCCCGAGTGGCTGTTGGCAATTTACATCCCGCCCATCAGCATAACAAGGCTCCCAGGTCTCCATGGCCTGTCCTGCCTTTCTGGATTTTACACTTTTTTCAGATGGCCCTTTTGACCGGGGGGAAGTGAGACTTCATTGTAGTGCAGATTTCCTTTGCAAGCTTGCTTGGTTGGCCAAAAAGGGCGTATGCGTTTTTTCCTGAATATATTCAGGAAAAAACGCATACGCCCTTTTTGGCCAAGTGCATCATTGTGGACGTTCTGCCTCTTTTCCTATGCTTTAAATGCAATTCCAGTCTACCTCCTGAAATCGGTTTCCTGCAATTCTGCCCCACTTTCAAGTCCTCTTGGCAGCCTTACTTCAGTATATTTTTGGACGATAGCTGTCATTTATAACTCTGCAGGTTTGTGAATTACAGTGCCCCTGAGCTCCTTTCTTCAACTCGCTTTCTCGTGAGCTGGCCGCAACGCCACATGGTTGCTTCAGGCCCTAATCTGGTTCCGGCACGGCACGCTGAGCCTTTGGTTAATTCCTCTTCCTGGTGGGAAATGAGAGTTAAATTTGCCCGTCCAGACACCTCCAGCTAGTCTCTCATTGGTTCTCCCTATTCCTGTTCATCTTCCGCAGAAATTGCAAACTGGGCCAAACAGGAGGTTAAAGGCACTGACTCTCCAAGTCGGGAGAGTGTTAGTAAAGCGTCTGGAATGTTGCACCCGAGTACCAGGGGACGAAAACTGACACATATTGGAACACGTCTCCCGATCACACGGTTGATCATACTCTGGGTTCCACATGCATGTTTTAGCTGAAGGAAGAATCCCTTAAACCTGGAGAGTTGAGACCCGTGGAATGGGTACCATGCAATATGACTTCAAAGGGTCTTCATTTGCTCACCGAACCTCTCCAGTCCTATCACTGCTGCGTTTATGCCCCTGTACACACGCTTGATTCTCTTTCGGAGACATAGCAATCCATAGGTTTTAAGATACTTCCTAGTCAGGTACATTCTTAGGCGTTTAATATGGGGTGTTGAGTCCATTTCGTTGAGCAAGGAGTAGCTCTTGTCTATTCCATATTTGGCTTAAGGAACTTTATCTGTGCTCATTTCAATCTCTGGTTTTATGCAGCACCCCAACTCACCTTTCCCCTTAAGCAAGCATAAGTTGGGTTTCTAAATTTGAGACCCTGTTCTGTTTTGGAATTCAGTTCCTGTGTAGCCAAGTTTACATTCCGTGTATTAGTGATATCTTATGATGTTTCTTTTTCTGTGTGACTTATTTCAGTTAGAATCATCATACCTGAATCCACTCATTATGCTGCTACGGGCCTGATGACATAGATTTCATTGCTGAGGGATATTGCATTGTACGTAAGTACCACAACTTCTTTATCCATTTTTCACTTTCTGCGATATTGAACTTGTACCGTAAACCAGGTTCTTGTAAACAGAGCCGTCCCAACCTTTGGGGTGGCTGTGTCTTTTTGATTTTAATTTCCCTAAGCTATAGTACCATAAGTGGAAGTGCCCTAGGCTCTGTTGCTTTGATTTTTAGATGTTTCAGGAAACACCATACACTTCTACCGAGTGGCTGTTGGCAATTTACATCCCGCCCATCAGCATAACAAGGCTCCCAGTTCTCCATGGCCTGTCCTGCCTTTCTGGATTTTACACTTTTTTCAGATGGCCCTTTTGACCGGGGGGAAGTGAGACTTCATTGTAGTGCAGATTTCCTTTGCAAGCTTGCTTGGTTGGCCAAAAAGGGCGTATGCGTTTTTTCCTGAATATATTCAGGAAAAAACGCATACGCCCTTTTTGGCCAAGTGCATCATTGTGGACGTTCTGCCTCTTTTCCTATGCTTTCAATGCAATTCCAGTCTACCTCCTGAAATCGGTTTCCTGCAATTCTGCCCCACTTTCAAGTCCTCTTGGCAGCCTCACTTCAGTATATTTTTGGACGATAGCTGTCATTTATAACTCTGCAGGTTTGTGAATTACAGTGCCCCTGAGCTCCTTTCTTCAACTCGCTTTCTCGTGAGCTGGCCGCAACGCCGCATGGTTGCTTCAGGCCCTAATCTGGTTCCGGCACGGCACGCTGAGCCTTTGGTTAATTCCTCTTCCTGGTGGGAAATGAGAGTTAAATTTGCCCATCCAGACCCCTCCAGCTAGTCTCTCATTCATTCTCCCTATTCCTGTTCATCTTCCGCAGAAATTGCAAACTGGGCCAAACAGGAGGTTAAAGGCACTGACTCTCCAAGTCGGGAGAGTGTTAGTAAAGCGTCTGGAATGTTGCACCCGAGTACCAGGGGACGAAAACTGAGACATATTTGAACCCGTCTCCCGCTCACATGGTTTATCATACTCTGGGTTACACATGCATGTTTTAGCTGAAGGAAGAATACCTTAAACCTGGAGAGTTGAGACCCGTGGAATGGGTACCATGCAGTATGATTTCAAAGGGTCTTCATTTGCTCACCGAACCTCTCCAGTCCTATCACTGCTGCGTTTATGCCCCTGTACACACGCTTGATTCTCTTTCGGAGACATAGCAGTCCATAGGTTTTAAGATACTTCCTAGTCAGGTACATTCTTAGGCGTTTAATATGGGGTGTTGAGTCCATTTCGTTGAGCAAGGAGTAGCTCTTGTCTATTCCATATTTGGCTTAAGGAACTTTATCTGTGCTCATTTCAATCTCTGGTTTTATGCAGCACCCCAACTCACCTTTCCCCTTAAGCAAGCATAAGTTGGTTTTCTAAATTTGAGACCCTGTTCTGTTTTGTAATTCAGTTCCTGTGTAGCCAAGTTTACATTCCGTGTATTAGTGATATCTTATGATGTTTCTTTTTCTGTGAGACTTATTTCAGTTAGAATCTTCGTACCTGAATCCACTCATTATGCTGCTACGGGCCTGATGACATAGATTTCCTTGCTGAGTGATATTGCATTGTACGTAAGTACCACAACTTCTTTATCCATTTTTCACTTTCTGCGATATTGAACTTGTACCGTAAACCAGGTTCTTGTAAACAGAGCGGTCCCAACTATTTTGGGTGGCTCTGTCTTTTTTATTTTCATTACCCTAAGCTATAGGACCATAAGTGGAAGTGCCCTAAGCTCTGTTGCTTTGTTTTTTAGATGTTTCGGGAAACACCATACACTTCTCCCGAGTGGCTGTTGGCAATTTACATCCCGCCCATCAGCATAACAAGGCTCCCAGTTCTCCATGGCCTGTCCTGCCTTTCTGGATTTTACACTTTTTTCAGATGGCCCTTTTGACCGGGGGGAAGTGAGACTTCATTGTAGTGCAGATTTCCTTTGCAAGCTTGCTTGGTTGGCCAAAAAGGGCGTATGCGTTTTTTCCTGAATATATTCAGGACAAAACGCATACGCCCTTTTTGGCCAAGTGCATCATTGTGGACGTTCTGCCTCTTTTCCTATGCTTTAAATGCAATTCCAGTCTACCTCCTGAAATCGGTTTCCTGCAATTCTGCCCCGCTTTCAAGTCCTCTTGGCAGCCTTACTTCAGTATATTTTTGGACGATAGCTGTCATTTATAACTCGGCAGGTTTGTGAATTACAGTGCCCCTGAGCTCCTTTCTTCAACTCGCTTTCTCGTGAGCTGGCCGCAACACCGCAGGATGGCTTCAGGCCATAATCTGGTTCTGGCACTGCACGCTGAGCCTTTGGTTAATTCCTCTTCCTGGTGGGAAATGAGAGTTAAATTTGCCCGTCCAGACACCTCCAGCTAGTCTCTCATTGGTCCTCCCTATTCGTGTTCATCTTCTGCAGAAATTGCAAACTGGGCCAAACAGGAAGTTAAAGGCACTGACTCTCGAAGTTGGGAGAGTGTTAGTAAAGCGTCTGGAATGTTGCACCCGAGTACCAGGGGATGAAAACTGACACATATTGGAACACGTCTCCCGATCACACGGTTGATCATACTCTGGGTTCCACATGCATGTTTTAGCTGAAGGAAGATTCCCTTAAACCTGGAGAGTTGAGACCTGTGGAATGGGTACCATGCAATATGACTTCAAAGGGTCTTCATTTGCTCACCAAACCTCTCCAATCCTATCACTGCTGCGTTTATGCCCCTGTACACACGCTTGATTCTCTTTCGGAGACATAGCATTCCTTAGGTTTTAAGCTACTTACTAGTCAGGTATATTCTTAGGTCTTTAATATGGGGTGATGAGTCCGTTTCGTTGAGCAAGGAGTAGCTGTTGTCTATTCCATATTTGGCTAAAGGAACTTTATCTGTGCTCATTTCAATCTCTGGTTTTATGCAGCACCCCAACTCACCTTTCCCCTTAAGCAAGCATAAGTTGGGTTTCTAAATTTGAGACCCTGTTCTGTTTTGTAATTGAGTTCCTGTGTAGCCACGTTTACATACCGTGTATTAGTGATATCTTATGATGTTTCTTTTTCTGTGAGACTTATTTCAGGTAGAATCATCATACCTGGATCCACTCATTATGCTGCTACGGGCCTGATGACATAGATTTCCTTGCTGAGTGATACTGCATTGTACGTAAGTACCACAACTTCTTTATCCATTTTTCACTTTCTGCGATATTGAACTTGTACCGTAAACCAGGTTCTTGTAAACAGAGCCGTCCCAACTATTTTGGGTGGCTCTGTCTTTTTTATTTTAATTTCCCTAAGCTATAGGACCATAAGTGGAAGTGCCCTAAGCTCTGTTTCTTTGTTTTTTAGATGTTTCAGGAAACACCATACACTTCTCCAGAGTGGCTGTTGGCAATTTACATCCCGCCCATCAGCATAAAAAGGCTCCCAGGTCTCCATGGCCTGTCCTGACTTTCTGGATTTTACACTTTTTTCAGATGGCCCTTTTGACCGGGGGGAAGTGAGACTTCATTGTAGTGCAGATTTCCTTTGCAAGCTTGCTTGGTTGGCCAAAAAGGGCGTATGCGTTTTTTCCTGAATATATTCAGGAAAAAACGCATACGCCCTTTTTGGCCAAGTGCATCATTGTGGACGTTCTGCCTCTTTTCCTATGCTTTAAATGCAATTCCAGTCTACCTCCTGAAATCGGTTTCCTGCAATTCTGCCCCACTTTCAAGTCCTCTTGGCAGCCTTACTTCAGTATATTTTTGGACGATAGCTGTCATTTATAACTCGGCAGGTTTGTGAATTACAATGCCCCTGAGCTCCTTTCTTCAACTCGCTTTCTCGTGAGCTGGCCGCATCGCCGCATGGTTGCTTCAGGCCCTAAACTGGTTCCGGCACGGCACGCTGAGCCTTTGGTTAATTCCTCTTCCTGGTGGGAAATGAGAGTTAAATTTGCCCGTCCAGACACCTCCAGATAGTCTCTCATTGGTCCTCCCTATTCGTGTTCATCTTCTGCAGAAATTGCAAACTGGGCCAAACAGGAATTTAAAGGCACTGACTCTCGAAGTCGGGAGAGTGTTTGTAAAGCATCTGGAATGTTGCACCCGAGTACCAGGGGACGAAAACTGAGACATATTTGAACCCGTCTCCCGCTCACATGGTTCATCATACTCTGGGTTCCACATGCATGTTTTAGCTGAAGGAAGAATACCTTAAACCTGGAAAGTTGAGACCCGTGGAATGGGTACCATGCAATATGACTTCAAAGGGACTTCATTTGCTCACCGAACCTCTCCAATCCTATCATTGCTGCGTTTATGCCCCTGTACACACGCTTGATTCTCTTTCGGAGACATAGCAGTCCATAGGTTTTAAGATACTTCCTAGTCAGGTATATTCTTAGGTGTTTAATATGGGGTGTTGACTCCATTTCGTTGAGCAAGGAGTAGCTCTTGTCTATTCCATATTTGGCTTAAGGAACTTTATCTGTGCTCATTTCAATCTCTGGTTTTATGCAGCACCCCAACTCACCTTTCCCCTTAAGCAAGCATAAGTTGGGTTTCTAAATTTGAGACCCTGTTCTGTTTTGTAATTCAATTCCTGTGTAGCCAAGTTTACATTCCGTGTATTAGTGATATCTTATGATGTTTCTTTTTCTGTGTGACTTATTTCAGTTAGAATCATCATACCTGAATCCACTCATTATGCTGCTACGGGCCTGATGACATAGATTTCATTGCTGAGTGATATTGCATTGTACGTAAGTACCACAACTTCTTTATCCATTTTTCACTTTCTGCGATATTGAACTTGTACCGTAAACCAGGTTCTTGTAAACAGAGCCGTCCCAACCTTTGGGGTGGCTGTGTCTTTTTGATTTTAATTTCCCTAAGCTATAGGACCATAAGTGGAAGTGCCCTAGGCTCTGTTGCTTTGATTTTTAGATGTTTCAGGAAACACCATACACTTCTCCCGAGTGGCTGTTGGCAATTTACATCCCGCCCATCAGCATAACAAGGCTCCCAGTTCTCCATGGCCTGTCCGGCCTTTCTGGATTTTACACTTTCTTCAGATGGCCCTTTTGACCGGGGGGAAGTGAGACTTCATTGTAGTGCAGATTTCCTTTGCAAGCTTGCTTGGTTGGCCAAAAAGGGCGTATGCGCTTTTTCCTGAATATATTCAGGAAAAAACGCATACGCCCTTTTTGGCCAAGTGCATCATTGTGGACATTCTGCCTCTTTTCCTATGCTTTAAATGCAATTCCAGTCTACCTCCTGAAATCGGTTTCCTGCAATTCTGCCCCACTTTCAAGTCCTCTTGGCAGCCTTACTTCAATATATTTTTGGACGATAGCTGTCATTTATAACTCGGCAGGTTTGTGAATTACAGTGCCCCTGAGCTCCTTTCTTCAACTCGCTTTCTCGTGAGCTGGCCGCAACGCCGCATGGTTGCTTCAGGCCCTAATCTGGTCCGGCACGGCACGCTGAGCCTTTGGTTAATTCCTCTTCCTGGTGGGAAATGAGAGTTAAATTTGCCCATCCAGACCCCTCCAGCTAGTCTCTCATTCATTCTCCCTATTCCTGTTCATCTTCCGCAGAAATTGCAAACTGGGCCAAACAGGAGGTTAAAGGCACTGACTCTCCAAGTCGGGAGAGTGTTAGTAAAGCGTCTGGAATGTTGCACCCGAGTACCAGGGGACGAAAACTGACACATATTGGAACACGTCTCCCGATCACACGGTTGATCATACTCTGGGTTCCACATGCATGTTTTAGCTGAAGGAAGAATACCTTAACCCTGGAGAGTTGAGACCCGTGGAATGGGTACCATGCAATATGACTTCAAAGGGTCTTCATTTGCTCACCGAACCTCTCCAGTCCTATCACTGCTGCGTTTATGCCCCTGTACACACACTTGATTCTCTTTCGGAGACATAGCAGTCCATAGGTTTTAAGATACTTCCTAGTCAGGTACATTCCTAGGCGTTTAATATGGGGTGTTGAGTCCATTTCGTTGAGCAAGGAGTAGCTCTTGTCTATTCCATATTTGGCTTAAGGAACTTTATCTGTGCTCATTTCAATCTCTGGTTTTATGCAGCACCCCAACTCACCTTTCCCCTTAAGCAAGCATAAGTTGGTTTTCTAAATTTGAGACCCTGTTCTGTTTTGTAATTCAGTTCCTATGTAGCCAAGTTTACATTCCGTGTATTAGTGATATCTTATGATGTTTCTTTTTCTGTGTGACTTATTTCAGGTAGAATCATCATACCTGAATCCACTCATTATGCTGCTACGGGCCTGATGACATAGATTTCCTTGCTGAGTGATATTGCATTGTACGTTAGTACCACAACTTCTTTATCCATTTTTCACTTTCTGCGATATTGAACTTGTACCGAAAATGAGTTTCTTGTAAACAGAGCCGTCCCAACTATTTTGGGTGGCTCTGTCTTTTTTATTTTAATTTCCCTAAGCTATAGGACCATAAGTGGAAGTGCCCTAAGCTCTGTTTCTTTGTTTTTTAGATGTTTCAGGAAACACCATACACTTCTCCAGAGTGGCTGTTGGCAATTTACATCCCGCCCATCAGCATAAAAAGGCTCCCAGGTCTCCATGGCCTGTCCTGACTTTCTGGATTTTACACTTTTTTCAGATGGCCCTTTTGACCGGGGGGAAGTGAGACTTCATTGTAGTGCAGATTTCCTTTGCAAGCTTGCTTGGTTGGCCAAAAAGGGCGTATGCGTTTTTTCCTGAATATATTCAGGACAAAACGCATACGCCCTTTTTGGCCAAGTGCATCATTGTGGACGTTCTGCCTCTTTTCCTATGCTTTAAATGCAATTCCAGTCTACCTCCTGAAATCGGTTTCCTGCAATTCTGCCCCGCTTTCAAGTCCTCTTGGCAGCCTTACTTCAGTATATTTTTGGACGATAGCTGTCATTTATAACTCGGCAGGTTTGTGAATTACAGTGCCCCTGAGCTCCTTTCTTCAACTCGCTTTCTCGTGAGCTGGCCGCAACACCGCAGGATGGCTTCAGGCCCTAATCTGGTTCCGGCACGGCACGCTGAGCCTTTGGTTAATTCCTCTTCCTGGTGGGAAATGAGAGTTAAATTTGCCCGTCCAGACACCTCCAGCTAGTCTCTCATTGGTTCTCCCTATTCCTGTTCATCTTCCGCAGAAATTGCAAACTGGGCCAAAGAGGAGGTTAAAGGCACTGACTCTCCAAGTCGGGAGAGTGTTAGTAAAGCGTCTGGAATGTTGCACCCGAGTACCAGGGGAAGAAAACTGACACATATTGGAACACGTCTCCCGCTCACATGGTTTATCATACTCTGGGTTCCACATGCATGTTTTAGCTGAAGGAAGAATCCCTTAAACCTGGAGAGTTGAGACCCGTGGAATGGGTACCATGCAATATGACTTCAAAGGGACTTCATTTGCTCACCGAACCTCTCCAATCCTATCACTGCTGCGTTTATGCCCCTGTACACACGCTTGATTCTCTTTCGGAGACATAGCAGTCCATAGGTTTTAATATACTTCCTAGTCAGGTATATTCTTAGGCGTTTAATATGGGGTGTTGAGTCCATTTCGTTGAGCAAGGAGTAGCTCTTGTCTATTCCATATTTGGCTTAAGGAACTTTATCTGTGCTCATTTCAATCTCTGGTTTTATGCAGCACCCCAACTCACCTTTCCCCTTTAGCAAGCATAAGTTGGGTTTCTAAATTTGAGACCCTGTTCTGTTTTGTAATTCAATTCCTGTGTAGCCAAGTTTACATTCCGTGTATTAGTGATATCTTATGATGTTTCTTTTTCTGTGTGACTTATTTCAGTTAGAATCATCATACCTGAATCCACTCATTATGCTGCTACGGGCCTGATGACATAGATTTCATTGCTGAGTGATATTGCATTGTACGTAAGTACCACAACTTCTTTATGCATTTTTCACTTTCTGCGATATTGAACTTGTACCGTAAACCAGGTTCTTGTAAACAGAGCCGTCCCAACCTTTGGGGTGGCTGTGTCTTTTTGATTTTAATTTCCCTAAGCTATAGGACCATAAGTGGAAGTGCCCTAGGCTCTGTTGCTTTGTTTTTTAGATGTTTCAGGAAACACCATACACTTCTCCTGAGTGGCTGTTGGCAATTTACATCCCGCCCATCAGCATAACAAGGCTCCCAGTTCTCCATGGCCTGTCCTGCCTTTCTGGATTTTACACTTTTTTCAGATGGCCCTTTTGACCGGGGGGAAGTTAGAGTTCATTGTAGTGCAGATTTCCTTTGCAAGCTTGCTTGGTTGGCCAAAAAGGGCGTATGCGTTTTTTCCTGAATATATTCAGGAAAAAACGCATACGCCCTTTTTGGCCAAGTGCATCATTGTGGACGTTCTGCCTCTTTTCGTATGCTTTAAATGCAATTCCAGTCTACCTCCTGAAATCGGTTTCCTGCAATTCTGCCCCGCTTTCAAGTCCTCTTGGCAGCCTTACTTCAGTATATTTTTGGACGATAGCTGTCATTTATAACTCGGCAGGTTTGTGAATTACAGTGCCCCTGAGCTCCTTTCTTCAACTCGCTTTCTCGTGAGCTGGCCGCAACACCGCAGGATGGCTTCAGGCCCTAATCTGGTTCCGGCACGGCACGCTGAGCTTTTGGTTAATTCCTCTTCCTGGTGGGAAATGAGAGTTAAATTTGCCCGTCCAGACACCTCCAGCTAGTCTCTCATTCATTCTCCCTATTCCTGTTCATCTTCCGCAGAAATTGCAAACTGGGCCAAACAGGAGGTTAAAGGCACTGACTCTCCAAGTCGGGAGAGTGTTAGTAAAGTGTCTGGAATGTTGCACCCGAGTACCAGGGGACGAAAACTGACACATATTGGAACACATCTCCCGATCACATGGTTTATCATACTCTGGGTTCCACATGCATGTTTTAGCTGAAGGAAGAATACCTTAACCCTGGAGAGTTGAGACCCGTTGAATGGGTACCATGCAGTATGATTTCAAAGGGTCTTCATTTGCTCACCGAACCTCTCCAGTCCTATCACTGCTGCGTTTATGCCCCTGTACACACGCTTGATTCTCTTTCGGAGACATAGCAGTCCATAGGTTTTAAGATACTTCCTAGTCAGGTACATTCTTAGGCGTTTAATATGGGGTGTTGAGTCCATTTCGTTGAGCAAGGAGTAGCTCTTGTCTATTCCATATTTGGCTTAAGGAACTTTATCTGTGCTCATTTCAATCTCTGGTTTTATGCAGCACCCCAACTCACCTTTCCCCTTAAGCAAGCATAAGTTGGTTTTCTAAATTTGAGACCCTGTTCTGTTTTGTAATTCAGTTCCTGTGTAGCCAAGTTTACATTTCGTGTATTAGTGATATCTTATGATGTTTCTTTTTCTGTGTGACTTATTTCAGGTAGAATCATCATACCTGAATCCACTCATTATGCTGCTACGGGCCTGATGACATAGATTTCCTTGCTGAGTGATATTGCATTGTACGTTAGTACCACAAATTCTTTATCCATTTTTCACTTTCTGCGATATTGAACTTGTACCGAAAATGAGTTTCTTGTAAACAGAGCCGTCCCAACTATTTTGGGTGGCTCTGTCTTTTTTATTTTAATTTCCCTAAGCTATAGGACCATAAGTGGAAGTGCCCTAAGCTCTGTTTCTTTGTTTTTTAGATGTTTCAGGAAACACCATACACTTCTCCAGAGTGGCTGTTGGCAATTTACATCCCGCCCATCAGCATAAAAAGGCTCCCAGGTCTCCATGGCCTGTCCTGACTTTCTGGATTTTACACTTTTTTCAGATGGCCCTTTTGACCGGGGGGAAGTGAGACTTCATTGTAGTGCAGATTTCCTTTGCAAGCTTGCTTGGTTGGCCAAAAAGGGCGTATGCGTTTTTTCCTGAATATATTCAGGAAAAAACGCATACGCCCTTTTTGGCCAAGTGCATCATTGTGGACGTTCTGCCTCTTTTCCTATGCTTTAAATGCAATTCCAGTCTACCTCCTGAAATCGGTTTCCTGCAATTCTGCCCCACTTTCAAGTCCTCTTGGCAGCCTTACTTCAGTATATTTTTGGACGATAGCTGTCATTTATAACTCTGCAGGTTTGTGAATTACAGTGCCCCTGAGCTCCTTTCTTCAACTCGCTTTCTCGTGAGCTTGCCGCAACGCCGCATGGTTGCTTCAGGCCCTAATCTGGTTCCGGCACGGCACGCTGAGCCTTTGGTTAATTCCTCTTCCTGGTGGGAAATGAGAGTTAAATTTGCCCGTCCAGACACCTCCAGCTAGTCTCTCATTGGTTCTCCCTATTCCTGTTCATCTTCCGCAGAAATTGCAAACTGGGCCAAACAGGAGGTTAAAGGCACTGACTCTCCAAGTCGGGAGAGTGTTAGTAAAGCGTCTGGAATGTTGCACCCGAGTACCAGGGGACGAAAACTGACACATATTGGAACACATCTCCCGATCACACGGTTGATCATACTCTGGGTTCCACATGCATGTTTTAGCTGAAGGAAGAATCCCTTAAACCTGGAGAGTTGAGACCCGTGGAATGGGTACCATGCAATATGACTTCAAAGGGTCTTCATTTGCTCACCGAACCTCTCCAGTCCTATCACTGCTGCGTTTATGCCCCTGTACACACGCTTGATTCTCTTTCGGAGACATAGCAATCCATAGGTTTTAAGATACTTCCTAGTCAGGTACATTCTTAGGCGTTTAATATGGGGTGTTGAGTCCATTTCGTTGAGCAAGGAGTAGCTCTTGTCTATTCCATATTTGGCTTAAGGAACTTTATCTGTGCTCATTTCAATCTCTGGTTTTATGCAGCACCCCAACTCACCTTTCCCCTTAAGCAAGCATAAGTTGGGTTTCTAAATTTGAGACCCTGTTCTGTTTTGGAATTCAGTTCCTGTGTAGCCAAGTTTACATTCCGTGTATTAGTGATATCTTATGATGTTTCTTTTTCTGTGTGACTTATTTCAGTTAGAATCATCATACCTGAATCCACTCATTATGCTGCTATGGGCCTGATGACATAGATTTCATTGCTGAGTGATATTGCATTGTACGTAAGTACCACAACTTCTTTATGCATTTTTCACTTTCTGCGATATTGAACTTGTACCGTAAACCAGGTTCTTGTAAACAGAGCCGTCCCAACCTTTGGGGTGGCTGTGTCTTTTTGATTTTAATTTCCCTAAGCTATAGGACCATAAGTGGAAGTGCCCTAGGCTCTGTTGCTTTGTTTTTTAGATGTTTCAGGAAACACCATACACTTCTCCTGAGTGGCTGTTGGCAATTTACATCCCGCCCATCAGCATAACAAGGCTCCCAGTTCTCCATGGCCTGTCCTGCCTTTCTGGATTTTACACTTTTTTCAGATGGCCCTTTTGACCGGGGGGAAGTTAGACTTCATTGTAGTGCAGATTTCCTTTGCAAGCTTGCTTGGTTGGCCAAAAAGGGCGTATGCGTTTTTTCCTGAATATATTCAGGAAAAAACGCATACGCCCTTTTTGGCCAAGTGCATCATTGTGGACGTTCTGCCTCTTTTCGTATGCTTTAAATGCAATTCCAGTCTACCTCCTGAAATCGGTTTCCTGCAATTCTGCCCCGCTTTCAAGTCCTCTTGGCAGCCTTACTTCAGTATATTTTTGGACGATAGCTGTCATTTATAACTCGGCAGGTTTGTGAATTACAGTGCCCCTGAGCTCCTTTCTTCAACTCGCTTTCTCGTGAGCTGGCCGCAACACCGCAGGATGGCTTCAGGCCCTAATCTGGTTCCGGCACGGCACGCTGAGCTTTTGGTTAATTCCTCTTCCTGGTGGGAAATGAGAGTTAAATTTGCCCGTCCAGACACCTCCAGCTAGTCTCTCATTCATTCTCCCTATTCCTGTTCATCTTCCGCAGAAATTGCAAACTGGGCCAAACAGGAGGTTAAAGGCACTGACTCTCCAAGTCGGGAGAGTGTTAGTAAAGTGTCTGGAATGTTGCACCCGAGTACCAGGGGACGAAAACTGACACATATTGGAACACATCTCCCGATCACATGGTTTATCATACTCTGGGTTCCACATGCATGTTTTAGCTGAAGGAAGAATACCTTAACCCTGGAGAGTTGAGACCCGTTGAATGGGTACCATGCAGTATGATTTCAAAGGGTCTTCATTTGCTCACCGAACCTCTCCAGTCCTATCACTGCTGCGTTTATGCCCCTGTACACACGCTTGATTCTCTTTCGGAGACATAGCAGTCCATAGGTTTTAAGATACTTCCTAGTCAGGTACATTCTTAGGCGTTTAATATGGGGTGTTGAGTCCATTTCGTTGAGCAAGGAGTAGCTCTTGTCTATTCCATATTTGGCTTAAGGAACTTTATCTGTGCTCATTTCAATCTCTGGTTTTATGCAGCACCCCAACTCACCTTTCCCCTTAAGCAAGCATAAGTTGGTTTTCTAAATTTGAGACCCTGTTCTGTTTTGTAATTCAGTTCCTGTGTAGCCAAGTTTACATTTCGTGTATTAGTGATATCTTATGATGTTTCTTTTTCTGTGTGACTTATTTCAGGTAGAATCATCATACCTGAATCCACTCATTATGCTGCTACGGGCCTGATGACATAGATTTCCTTGCTGAGTGATATTGCATTGTACGTTAGTACCACAAATTCTTTATCCATTTTTCACTTTCTGCGATATTGAACTTGTACCGAAAATGAGTTTCTTGTAAACAGAGCCGTCCCAACTATTTTGGGTGGCTCTGTCTTTTTTATTTTAATTTCCCTAAGCTATAGGACCATAAGTGGAAGTGCCCTAAGCTCTGTTTCTTTGTTTTTTAGATGTTTCAGGAAACACCATACACTTCTCCAGAGTGGCTGTTGGCAATTTACATCCCGCCCATCAGCATAAAAAGGCTCCCAGGTCTCCATGGCCTGTCCTGACTTTCTGGATTTTACACTTTTTTCAGATGGCCCTTTTGACCGGGGGGAAGTGAGACTTCATTGTAGTGCAGATTTCCTTTGCAAGCTTGCTTGGTTGGCCAAAAAGGGCGTATGCGTTTTTTCCTGAATATATTCAGGAAAAAACGCATACGCCCTTTTTGGCCAAGTGCATCATTGTGGACGTTCTGCCTCTTTTCCTATGCTTTCAATGCAATTCCAGTCTACCTCCTGAAATCGGTTTCCTGCAATTCTGCCCCACTTTCAAGTCCTCTTGGCAGCCTTACTTCAGTATATTTTTGGACGATAGCTGTCATTTATAACTCTGCAGGTTTGTGAATTACAGTGCCCCTGAGCTCCTTTCTTCAACTCGCTTTCTCGTGAGCTTGCCGCAACGCCGCATGGTTGCTTCAGGCCCTAATCTGGTTCCGGCACGGCACGCTGAGCCTTTGGTTAATTCCTCTTCCTGGTGGGAAATGAGAGTTAAATTTGCCCGTCCAGACACCTCCAGCTAGTCTCTCATTGGTTCTCCCTATTCCTGTTCATCTTCCGCAGAAATTGCAAACTGGGCCAAACAGGAGGTTAAAGGCACTGACTCTCCAAGTCGGGAGAGTGTTAGTAAAGCGTCTGGAATGTTGCACCCGAGTACCAGGGGACGAAAACTGACACATATTGGAACACATCTCCCGATCACACGGTTGATCATACTCTGGGTTCCACATGCATGTTTTAGCTGAAGGAAGAATCCCTTAAACCTGGAGAGTTGAGACCCGTGGAATGGGTACCATGCAATATGACTTCAAAGGGTCTTCATTTGCTCACCGAACCTCTCCAGTCCTATCACTGCTGCGTTTATGCCCCTGTACACACGCTTGATTCTCTTTCGGAGACATAGCAATCCATAGGTTTTAAGATACTTCCTAGTCAGGTACATTCTTAGGCGTTTAATATGGGGTGTTGAGTCCATTTCGTTGAGCAAGGAGTAGCTCTTGTCTATTCCATATTTGGCTTAAGGAACTTTATCTGTGCTCATTTCAATCTCTGGTTTTATGCAGCACCCCAACTCACCTTTCCCCTTAAGCAAGCATAAGTTGGGTTTCTAAATTTGAGACCCTGTTCTGTTTTGGAATTCAGTTCCTGTGTAGCCAAGTTTACATTCCGTGTATTAGTGATATCTTATGATGTTTCTTTTTCTGTGTGACTTATTTCAGTTAGAATCATCATACCTGAATCCACTCATTATGCTGCTATGGGCCTGATGACATAGATTTCATTGCTGAGGGATATTGCATTGTACGTAAGTACCACAACTTCTTTATCCATTTTTCACTTTCTGCGATATTGAACTTGTACCGTAAACCAGGTTCTTGTAAACAGAGCCGTCCCAACCTTTGGGGTGGCTGTGTCTTTTTGATTTTAATTTCCCTAAGCTATAGTACCATAAGTGGAAGTGCCCTAGGCTCTGTTGCTTTGATTTTTAGATGTTTCAGGAAACACCATACACTTCTCCCGAGTGGCTGTTAGCAATTTACATCCCGCCCATCAGCATAACAAGGCTCCCAGGTCTCCATGGCCTGTCCTGCCTTTCTGGATTTTACACTTTTTTCAGATGGCCCTTTTGACCGGGGGGAAGTGAGACTTCATTGTAGTGCAGATTTCCTTTGCAAGCTTGCTTGGTTGGCCAAAAAGGGCGTATGCGCTTTTTCCTGAATATATTCAGGAAAAAACGCATACGCCCTTTTTGGCCAAGTGCATCATTGTGGACGTTCTGCCTCTTTTCCTATGCTTTCAATGCAATTCCAGTCTACCTCCTGAAATCGGTTTCCTGCAATTCTGCCCCACTTTCAAGTCCTCTTGGCAGCCTTACTTCAGTATATTTTTGGACGATAGCTGTCATTTATAACTCTGCAGGTTTGTGAATTACAGTGCCCCTGAGCTCCTTTCTTCAACTCGCTTTCTCGTGAGCTGGCCGCAACGCCGCATGGTTGCTTCAGGCCCTAATCTGGTTCCGGCACGGCACGCTGAGCCTTTGGTTAATTCCTCTTCCTGGTGGGAAATGAGAGTTAAATTTGCCCATCCAGACCCCTCCAGCTAGTCTCTCATTCATTCTCCCTATTCCTGTTCATCTTCCGCAGAAATTGCAAACTGGGCCAAACAGGAGGTTAAAGGCACTGACTCTCCAAGTCGGGAGAGTGTTAGTAAAGCGTCTGGAATGTTGCACCCGAGTACCAGGGGACGAAAACTGACACATATTGGAACACATCTCCCGATCACATGGTTTATCATACTCTGGGTTCCACATGCATGTTTTAGCTGAAGGAAGAATACCTTAACCCTGGAGAGTTGAGACCCGTGGAATGGGTACCATGCAGTATGATTTCAAAGGGTCTTCATTTGCTCACCGAACCTCTCCAGTCCTATCACTGCTGCGTTTATGCCCCTGTACACACGCTTGATTCTCTTTCGGAGACATAGCAGTCCATAGGTTTTAAGATACTTCCTAGTCAGGTACATTCTTAGGCGTTTAATATGGGGTGTTGAGTCCATTTCGTTGAGCAAGGAGTAGCTCTTGTCTATTCCATATTTGGCTTAAGGAACTTTATCTGTGCTCATTTCAATCTCTGGTTTTATGCAGCACCCCAACTCACCTTTCCCCTTAAGCAAGCATAAGTTGGTTTTCTAAATTTGAGACCCTGTTCTGTTTTGTAATTCAGTTCCTGTGTAGCCAAGTTTACATTCCGTGTATTAGTGA
This sequence comes from Lagenorhynchus albirostris, assembly GCF_949774975.1. Classification (NCBI taxonomy): domain Eukaryota; kingdom Metazoa; phylum Chordata; class Mammalia; order Artiodactyla; family Delphinidae; genus Lagenorhynchus; species Lagenorhynchus albirostris. The sequence goes on along the minus strand of NW_026783503.1, from coordinate 378,941 downwards.
TATCTTATGATGTTTCTTTTTCTGTGTGACTTATTTCAGGTAGAATCATTATACCTGAATCCACTCATTATGCTGCTACGGCCTGATGACATAGATTTCCTTGCTGAGTGATATTGCATTGTACGTTAGTACCACAAATTCTTTATCCATTTTTCACTTTCTGCGATATTGAACTTGTACCGAAAATGAGTTTCTTGTAAACAGAGCCGTCCCAACTATTTTGGGTGGCTCTGTCTTTTTTATTTTAATTTCCCTAAGCTATAGGACCATAAGTGGAAGTGCCCTAAGCTCTGTTTCTTTGTTTTTTAGATGTTTCAGGAAACACCATACACTTCTCCCGAGTGGCTGTTGGCAATTTACATCCCGCCCATCAGCATAACAAGGCTCCCAGGTCTCCATGGCCTGTCCTGACTTTCTGGATTTTACACTTTTTTCAGATGGCCCTTTTGACCGGGGGGAAGTGAGACTTCATTGTAGTGCAGATTTCCTTTGCAAGCTTGCTTGGTTGGCCAAAAAGGGCGTATGCGTTTTTTCCTGAATATATTCAGGAAAAAACGCATACACCCTTTTTGGCCAAGTGCATCATTGTGGACGTTCTGCCTCTTTTCCTATGCTTTCAATGCAATTCCAGTCTACCTCCTGAAATCGGTTTCCTGCAATTCTGCCCCACTTTCAAGTCCTCTTGGCAGCCTTACTTCAGTATATTTTTGGACGATAGCTGTCATTTATAACTCTGCAGGTTTGTGAATTACAGTGCCCCTGAGCTCCTTTCTTCAACTCGCTCTCTCGTGAGCTGGCCGCAACGCCGCATGGTTGCTTCAGGCCCTAATCTGGTTCCGGCACGGCACGCTGAGCCTTTGGTTAATTCCTCTTCCTGGTGGGAAATGAGAGTTAAATTTGCCCGTCCAGACACCTCCAGCTAGTCTCTCATTGGTTCTCCCTATTCCTGTTCATCTTCCGCAGAAATTGCAAACTGGGCCAAACAGGAGGTTAAAGGCACTGACTCTCCAAGTCGGGAGAGTGTTAGTAAAGCGTCTGGAATGTTGCACCCGAGTACCAGGGGACGAAAACTGACACATATTGGAACACATCTCCCGATCACACGGTTGATCATACTCTGGGTTCCACATGCATGTTTTAGCTGAAGGAAGAATCCCTTAAACCTGGAGAGTTGAGACCCGTGGAATGGGTACCATGCAATATGACTTCAAAGGGTCTTCATTTGCTCACCGAACCTCTCCAGTCCTATCACTGCTGCGTTTATGCCCCTGTACACACGCTTGATTCTCTTTCGGAGACATAGCAGTCCATAGGTTTTAAGATACTTCCTAGTCAGGTACATTCTTAGGCGTTTAATATGGGGTGTTGAGTCCATTTCGTTGAGCAAGGAGTAGCTCTTGTCTATTCCATATTTGGCTTAAGGAACTTTATCTGTGCTCATTTCAATCTCTGGTTTTATGCAGCACCCCAACTCACCTTTCCCCTTAAGCAAGCATAAGTTGGTTTTCTAAATTTGAGACCCTGTTCTGTTTTGTAATTCAGTTCCTGTGTAGCCAAGTTTACATTCCGTGTATTAGTGATATCTTATGATGTTTCTTTTTCTGTGTGACTTATTTCAGGTAGAATCATTATACCTGAATCCACTCATTATGCTGCTACGGCCTGATGACATAGATTTCCTTGCTGAGTGATATTGCATTGTACGTTAGTACCACAAATTCTTTATCCATTTTTCACTTTCTGCGATATTGAACTTGTACCGAAAATGAGTTTCTTGTAAACAGAGCCGTCCCAACTATTTTGGGTGGCTCTGTCTTTTTTATTTTAATTTCCCTAAGCTATAGGACCATAAGTGGAAGTGCCCTAAGCTCTGTTTCTTTGTTTTTTAGATGTTTCAGGAAACACCATACACTTCTCCCGAGTGGCTGTTGGCAATTTACATCCCGCCCATCAGCATAACAAGGCTCCCAGGTCTCCATGGCCTGTCCTGACTTTCTGGATTTTACACTTTTTTCAGATGGCCCTTTTGACCGGGGGGAAGTGAGACTTCATTGTAGTGCAGATTTCCTTTGCAAGCTTGCTTGGTTGGCCAAAAAGGGCGTATGCGTTTTTTCCTGAATATATTCAGGAAAAAACGCATACACCCTTTTTGGCCAAGTGCATCATTGTGGACGTTCTGCCTCTTTTCCTATGCTTTCAATGCAATTCCAGTCTACCTCCTGAAATCGGTTTCCTGCAATTCTGCCCCACTTTCAAGTCCTCTTGGCAGCCTTACTTCAGTATATTTTTGGACGATAGCTGTCATTTATAACTCGGCAGGTTTGTGAATTACAGTGCCCCTGAGCTCCTTTCTTCAACTCGCTCTCTCGTGAGCTGGCCGCAACGCCGCATGGTTGCTTCAGGCCCTAATCTGGTTCCGGCACGGCACGCTGAGCCTTTGGTTAATTCCTCTTCCTGGTGGGAAATGAGAGTTAAATTTGCCCGTCCAGACACCTCCAGCTAGTCTCTCATTGGTTCTCCCTATTCCTGTTCATCTTCCGCAGAAATTGCAAACTGGGCCAAACAGGAGGTTAAAGGCACTGACTCTCCAAGTCGGGAGAGTGTTAGTAAAGCGTCTGGAATGTTGCACCCGAGTACCAGGGGACGAAAACTGACACATATTGGAACACATCTCCCGATCACACGGTTGATCATACTCTGGGTTCCACATGCATGTTTTAGCTGAAGGAAGAATCCCTTAAACCTGGAGAGTTGAGACCCGTGGAATGGGTACCATGCAATATGACTTCAAAGGGTCTTCATTTGCTCACCGAACCTCTCCAGTCCTATCACTGCTGCGTTTATGCCCCTGTACACACGCTTGATTCTCTTTCGGAGACATAGCAATCCATAGGTTTTAAGATACTTCCTAGTCAGGTACATTCTTAGGCGTTTAATATGGGGTGTTGAGTCCATTTCGTTGAGCAAGGAGTAGCTCTTGTCTATTCCATATTTGGCTTAAGGAACTTTATCTGTGCTCATTTCAATCTCTGGTTTTATGCAGCACCCCAACTCACCTTTCCCCTTAAGCAAGCATAAGTTGGGTTTCTAAATTTGAGACCCTGTTCTGTTTTGGAATTCAGTTCCTGTGTAGCCAAGTTTACATTCCGTGTATTAGTGATATCTTATGATGTTTCTTTTTCTGTGTGACTTATTTCAGTTAGAATCATCATACCTGAATCCACTCATTATGCTGCTACGGGCCTGATGACATAGATTTCATTGCTGAGGGATATTGCATTGTACGTAAGTACCACAACTTCTTTATCCATTTTTCACTTTCTGCGATATTGAACTTGTACCGTAAACCAGGTTCTTGTAAACAGAGCCGTCCCAACCTTTGGGGTGGCTGTGTCTTTTTGATTTTAATTTCCCTAAGCTATAGGACCATAAGTGGAAGTGCCCTAGGCTCTGTTGCTTTGATTTTTAGATGTTTCAGGAAACACCATACACTTCTCCCGAGTGGCTGTTGGCAATTTACATCCCGCCCATCAGCATAACAAGGCTCCCAGTTCTCCATGGCCTGTCCTGCCTTTCTGGATTTTACACTTTTTTCAGATGGCCCTTTTGACCGGGGGGAAGTGAGACTTCATTGTAGTGCAGATTTCCTTTGCAAGCTTGCTTGGTTGGCCAAAAAGGGCGTATGCGTTTTTTCCTGAATATATTCAGGAAAAAACGCATACGCCCTTTTTGGCCAAGTGCATCATTGTGGACGTTCTGCCTCTTTTCCTATGCTTTAAATGCAATTCCAGTCTACCTCCTGAAATCGGTTTCCTGCAATTCTGCCCCACTTTCAAGTCCTCTTGGCAGCCTTACTTCAGTATATTTTTGGACGATAGCTGTCATTTATAACTCGGCAGGTTTGTGAATTACAGTGCCCCTGAGCTCCTTTCTTCAACTCGCTTTCTCGTGAGCTGGCCGCAACGCCGCATGGTTGCTTCAGGCCCTAATCTGGTTCCGGCACGGCACGCTGAGCCTTTGGTTAATTCCTCTTCCTGGTGGGAAATGAGAGTTAAATTTGCCCGTCCAGACCCCTCCAGCTAGTCTCTCATTCATTCTCCCTATTCCTGTTCATCTTCCGCAGAAATTGCAAACTGGGCCAAACAGGAGGTTAAAGGCACTGACTCTCCAAGTCGGGAGAGTGTTAGTAAAGCGTCTGGAATGTTGCACCCGAGTACCAGGGGACGAAAACTGACACATATTGGAACACATCTCCCGATCACATGGTTTATCATACTCTGGGTTCCACATGCATGTTTTAGCTGAAGGAAGAATACCTTAACCCTGGAGAGTTGAGACCCGTGGAATGGGTACCATGCAATATGACTTCAAAGGGTCTTCATTTGCTCACCGAACCTCTCCAGTCCTATCACTGCTGCGTTTATGCCCCTGTACACACGCTTGATTCTCTTTCAGAGACATAGCAGTCCATAGGTTTTAAGATACTTCCTAGTCAGGTACATTCTTAGGCGTTTAATATGGGGTGTTGAGTCCATTTCGTTGAGCAAGGAGTAGCTCTTGTCTATTCCATATTTGGCTTAAGGAACTTTATCTGTGCTCATTTCAATCTCTGGTTTTATGCAGCACGCCAACTCACCTTTCCCCTTAAGCAAGCATAAGTTGGTTTTCTAAATTTGAGACCCTGTTCTGTTTTGTAATTCAGTTCCTGTGTAGCCAAGTTTACATTCCGTGTATTAGTGATATCTTATGATGTTTCTTTTTCTGTGTGACTTATTTCAGGTAGAATCATCATACCTGAATCCACTCATTATGCTGCTACGGGCCTGATGACATAGATTTCCTTGCTGAGTGATATTGCATTGTACGTTAGTACCACAACTTCTTTATCCATTTTTCACTTTCTGCGATATTGAACTTGTACCGAAAATGAGTTTCTTGTAAACAGAGCCGTCCCAACTATTTTGGGTGGCTCTGTCTTTTTTATTTTAATTTCCCTAAGCTATAGGACCATAAGTGGAAGTGCCCTAAGCTCTGTTTCTTTGTTTTTTAGATGTTTCAGGAAACACCATACACTTCTCCCGAGTGGCTGTTGGCAATTTACATCCCGCCCATCAGCATAACAAGGCTCCCAGGTCTCCATGGCCTGTCCTGACTTTCTGGATTTTACACTTTTTTCAGATGGCCCTTTTGACCGGGGGGAAGTGAGACTTCATTGTAGTGCAGATTTCCTTTGCAAGCTTGCTTGGTTGGCCAAAAAGGGCGTATGCGTTTTTTCCTGAATATATTCAGGAAAAAACGCATACGCCCTTTTTGGCCAAGTGCATCATTGTGGACGTTCTGCCTCTTTTCCTATGCTTTCAATGCAATTCCAGTCTACCTCCTGAAATCGGTTTCCTGCAATTCTGCCCCGCTTTCAAGTCCTCTTGGCAGCCTTACTTCAGTATATTTTTGGACGATAGCTGTCATTTATAACTCGGCAGGTTTGTGAATTACAGTGCCCCTGAGCTCCTTTCTTCAACTCGCTCTCTCGTGAGCTGGCCGCAACGCCGCATGGTTGCTTCAGGCCCTAATCTGGTTCGGGCACGGCACGCTGAGCCTTTGGTTAATTCCTCTTCCTGGTGGGAAATGAGAGTTAAATTTGCCCGTCCAGACACCTCCAGCTAGTCTCTCATTGGTTCTCCCTATTCCTGTTCATCTTCCGCAGAAATTGCAAACTGGGCCAAACAGGAGGTTAAAGGCACTGACTCTCCAAGTCGGGAGAGTGTTAGTAAAGCGTCTGGAATGTTGCACCCGAGTACCAGGGGACGAAAACTGACACATATTGGAACACATCTCCCGATCACACGGTTGATCATACTCTGGGTTCCACATGCATGTTTTAGCTGAAGGAAGAATCCCTTAAACCTGGAGAGTTGAGACCCGTGGAATGGGTACCATGCAATATGACTTCAAAGGGTCTTCATTTGCTCACCGAACCTCTCCAGTCCTATCACTGCTGCGTTTATGCCCCTGTACACACGCTTGATTCTCTTTCGGAGACATAGCAATCCATAGGTTTTAAGATACTTCCTAGTCAGGTACATTCTTAGGCGTTTAATATGGGGTGTTGAGTCCATTTCGTTGAGCAAGGAGTAGCTCTTGTCTATTCCATATTTGGCTTAAGGAACTTTATCTGTGCTCATTTCAATCTCTGGTTTTATGCAGCACCCCAACTCACCTTTCCCCTTAAGCAAGCATAAGTTGGGTTTCTAAATTTGAGACCCTGTTCTGTTTTGGAATTCAGTTCCTGTGTAGCCAAGTTTACATTCCGTGTATTAGTGATATCTTATGATGTTTCTTTTTCTGTGTGACTTATTTCAGTTAGAATCATCATACCTGAATCCACTCATTATGCTGCTACGGGCCTGATGACATAGATTTCATTGCTGAGGGATATTGCATTGTACGTAAGTACCACAACTTCTTTATCCATTTTTCACTTTCTGCGATATTGAACTTGTACCGTAAACCAGGTTCTTGTAAACAGAGCCGTCCCAACCTTTGGGGTGGCTGTGTCTTTTTGATTTTAATTTCCCTAAGCTATAGGACCATAAGTGGAAGTGCCCTAGGCTCTGTTGCTTTGATTTTTAGATGTTTCAGGAAACACCATACACTTCTCCCCAGTGGCTGTTGGCAATTTACATCCCGCCCATCAGCATAACAAGGCTCCCAGTTCTCCATGGCCTGTCCTGCCTTTCTGGATTTTACACTTTTTTCAGATGGCCCTTTTGACCGGGGGGAAGTGAGACTTCATTGTAGTGCAGATTTCCTTTGCAAGCTTGCTTGGTTGGCCAAAAAGGGCGTATGCGTTTTTTCCTGAATATATTCAGGAAAAAACGCATACGCCCATTTTGGCCAAGTGCATCATTGTGGACGTTCTGCCTCTTTTCCTATGCTTTAAATGCAATTCCAGTCTACCTCCTGAAATCGGTTTCCTGCAATTCTGTCCCACTTTCAAGTCCTCTTGGCAGCCTTACTTCAGTATATTTTTGGACGATAGCTGTCATTTATAACTCAGCAGGTTTGTGAATTACAGTGCCCCTGAGCTCCTTTCTTCAACTCGCTTTCTCGTGAGCTGGCCGCAACGCCGCATGGTTGCTTCAGGCCCTAATCTGGTTCCGGCATGGCACGCTGAGCCTTTGGTTAATTCCTCTTCCTGGTGGGAAATGAGAGTTAAATTTGCCCATCCAGACCCCTCCAGCTAGTCTCTCATTCATTCTCCCTATTCCTGTTCATCTTCCGCAGAAATTGCAAACTGGGCCAAACAGGAGGTTAAAGGCACTGACTCTCCAAGTCGGGAGAGTGTTAGTAAAGCGTCTGGAATGTTGCACCCGAGTACCAGGGGACGAAAACTGACACATATTGGAACACATCTCCCGATCACATGGTTTATCATACTCTGGGTTCCACATGCATGTTTTAGCTGAAGGAAGAATACCTTAACCCTGGAGAGTTGAGACCCGTGGAATGGGTACCATGCAATATGACTTCAAAGGGTCTTCATTTGCTCACCGAACCTCTCCAGTCCTATCACTGCTGTGTTTATGCCCCTGTACACACGCTTGATTCTCTTTCGGAGACATAGCAGTCCATAGGTTTTAAGATACTTCCTAGTCAGGTACATTCTTAGGCGTTTAATATGGGGTGTTGAGTCCATTTCGTTGAGCAAGGAGTAGCTCTTGTCTATTCCATATTTGGCTTAAGGAACTATATCTGTGCTCATTTCAATCTCTGGTTTTATGCAGCACCCCAACTCACCTTTCCCCTTAAGCAAGCATAAGTTGGTTTTCTAAATTTGAGACCCTGTTCTGTTTTGTAATTCAGTTCCTGTGTAGCCAAGTTTACATTGCGTGTATTAGTGATATCTTATGATGTTTCTTTTTCTGTGTGACTTATTTCAGGTAGAATCATCATACCTGAATCCACTCATTATGCTGCTACGGGCCTGATGACATAGATTTCCTTGCTGAGTGATATTGCATTGTACGTTAGTACCACAACTTCTTTATCCATTTTTCACTTTCTGCGATATTGAACTTGTACCGAAAATGAGTTTCTTGTAAACAGAGCCGTCCCAACTATTTTGGGTGGCTCTGTCTTTTTTATTTTAATTTCCCTAAGCTATAGGACCATAAGTGGAAGTGCCCTAAGCTCTGTTTCTTTGTTTTTTAGATGTTTCAGGAAACACCATACACTTCTCCCGAGTGGCTGTTGGCAATTTACATCCCGCCCATCAGCATAACAAGGCTCCCAGGTCTCCATGGCCTGTCCTGACTTTCTGGATTTTACACTTTTTTCAGATGGCCCTTTTGACCGGGGGGAAGTGAGACTTCATTGTAGTGCAGATTTCCTTTGCAAGCTTGCTTGGTTGGCCAAAAAGGGCGTATGCGTTTTTTCCTGAATATATTCAGGACAAAACGCATACGCCCTTTTTGGCCAAGTGCATCATTGTGGACGTTCTGCCTCTTTTCCTATGCTTTCAATGCAATTCCAGTCTACCTCCTGAAATCGGTTTCCTGCAATTCTGCCCCACTTTCAAGTCCTCTTGGCAGCCTTACTTCAGTATATTTTTGGACGATAGCTGTCATTTATAACTCTGCAGGTTTGTGAATTACAGTGCCCCTGAGCTCCTTTCTTCAACTCGCTTTCTCGTGAGCTGGCCGCAACGCCGCATGGTTGCTTCAGGCCCTAATCTGGTTCCGGCACGGCACGCTGAGCCTTTGGTTAATTCCTCTTCCTGGTGGGAAATGAGAGTTAAATTTGCCCGTCCAGACACCTCCAGCTAGTCTCTCATTGGTTCTCCCTATTCCTGTTCATCTTCCGCAGAAATTGCAAACTGGGCCAAACAGGAGGTTAAAGGCACTGACTCTCCAAGTCGGGAGAGTGTTAGTAAAGCGTCTGGAATGTTGCACCCGAGTACCAGGGGACGAAAACTGACACATATTGGAACACATCTCCCGATCACACGGTTGATCATACTCTGGGTTCCACATGCATGTTTTAGCTGAAGGAAGAATCCCTTAAACCTGGAGAGTAGAGACCCGTGGAATGGGTACCATGCAATATGACTTCAAAGGGTCTTCATTTGCTCACCGAACCTCTCCAGTCCTATCACTGCTGCATTTATGCCCCTGTACACACGCTTGATTCTCTTTCGGAGACATAGCAATCCATAGGTTTTAAGATACTTCCTAGTCAGGTACATTCTTAGGCGTTTAATATGGGGTGTTGAGTCCATTTCGTTGAGCAAGGAGTAGCTCTTGTCTATTCCATATTTGGCTTAAGGAACTTTATCTGTGCTCATTTCAATCTCTGGTTTTATGCAGCACCCCAACTCACCTTTCCCCTTAAGCAAGCATAAGTTGGGTTTCTAAATTTGAGACCCTGTTCTGTTTTGTAATTCAGTTCCTGTGTAGCCAAGTTTACATTGCGTGTATTAGTGATATCTTATGATGTTTCTTTTTCTGTGTGACTTATTTCAGGTAGAATCATCATACCTGAATCCACTCATTATGCTGCTACGGGCCTGATGACATAGATTTCCTTGCTGAGTGATATTGCATTGTACGTTAGTACCACAACTTCTTTATCCATTTTTCACTTTCTGCGATATTGAACTTGTACCGAAAATGAGTTTATTGTAAACAGAGCCGTCCCAACTATTTTGGGTGGCTCTGTCTTTTTTATTTTAATTTCCCTAAGCTATAGGACCATAAGTGGAAGTGCCCTAAGCTCTGTTTCTTTGTTTTTTAGATGTTTCAGGAAACACCATACACTTCTCCCGAGTGGCTGTTGGCAATTTACATCCCGCCCATCAGCATAACAAGGCTCCCAGGTCTCCATGGCCTGTCCTGACTTTCTGGATTTTACACTTTTTTCAGATGGCCCTTTTGACCGGGGGGAAGTGAGACTTCATTGTAGTGCAGATTTCCTTTGCAAGCTTGCTTGGTTGGCCAAAAAGGGCGTATGCGTTTTTTCCTGAATATATTCAGGAAAAAACGCATACGCCCTTTTTGGCCAAGTGCATCATTGTGGACGTTCTGCCTCTTTTCCTATGCTTTCAATGCAATTCCAGTCTACCTCCTGAAATCGGTTTCCTGCAATTCTGCCCCGCTTTCAAGTCCTCTTGGCAGCCTTACTTCAGTATATTTTTGGACGATAGCTGTCATTTATAACTCGGCAGGTTTGTGAATTACAGTGCCCCTGAGCTCCTTTCTTCAACTCGCTCTCTCGTGAGCTGGCCGCAACGCCGCATGGTTGCTTCAGGCCCTAATCTGGTTCCGGCACGGCACGCTGAGCCTTTGGTTAATTCCTCTTCCTGGTGGGAAATGAGAGTTAAATTTGCCCGTCCAGACACCTCCAGCTAGTCTCTCATTGGTTCTCCCTATTCCTGTTCATCTTCCGCAGAAATTGCAAACTGGGCCAAACAGGAGGTTAAAGGCACTGACTCTCCAAGTCGGGAGAGTGTTAGTAAAGCGTCTGGAATGTTGCACCCGAGTACCAGGGGACGAAAACTGACACATATTGGAACACATCTCCCGATCACACGGTTGATCATACTCTGGGTTCCACATGCATGTTTTAGCTGAAGGAAGAATCCCTTAAACCTGGAGAGTTGAGACCCGTGGAATGGGTACCATGCAATATGACTTCAAAGGGTCTTCATTTGCTCACCGAACCTCTCCAGTCCTATCACTGCTGCGTTTATGCCCCTGTACACACGCTTGATTCTCTTTCGGAGACATAGCAATCCATAGGTTTTAAGATACTTCCTAGTCAGGTACATTCTTAGGCGTTTAATATGGGGTGTTGAGTCCATTTCGTTGAGCAAGGAGTAGCTCTTGTCTATTCCATATTTGGCTTAAGGAACTTTATCTGTGCTCATTTCAATCTCTGGTTTTATGCAGCACCCCAACTCACCTTTCCCCTTAAGCAAGCATAAGTTGGGTTTCTAAATTTGAGACCCTGTTCTGTTTTGGAATTCAGTTCCTGTGTAGCCAAGTTTACATTCCGTGTATTAGTGATATCTTATGATGTTTCTTTTTCTGTGTGACTTATTTCAGTTAGAATCATCATACCTGAATCCACTCATTATGCTGCTACGGGCCTGATGACATAGATTTCATTGCTGAGGGATATTGCATTGTACGTAAGTACCACAACTTCTTTATCCATTTTTCACTTTCTGCGATATTGAACTTGTACCGTAAACCAGGTTCTTGTAAACAGAGCCGTCCCAACCTTTGGGGTGGCTGTGTCTTTTTGATTTTAATTTCCCTAAGCTATAGGACCATAAGTGGAAGTGCCCTAGGCTCTGTTGCTTTGATTTTTAGATGTTTCAGGAAACACCATACACTTCTCCCCAGTGGCTGTTGGCAATTTACATCCCGCCCATCAGCATAACAAGGCTCCCAGTTCTCCATGGCCTGTCCTGCCTTTCTGGATTTTACACTTTTTTCAGATGGCCCTTTTGACCGGGGGGAAGTGAGACTTCATTGTAGTGCAGATTTCCTTTGCAAGCTTGCTTGGTTGGCCAAAAAGGGCGTATGCGTTTTTTTCCTGAATATATTCAGGAAAAAACGCATACGCCCATTTTGGCCAAGTGCATCATTGTGGACGTTCTGCCTCTTTTCCTATGCTTTAAATGCAATTCCAGTCTACCTCCTGAAATCGGTTTCCTGCAATTCTGCCCCACTTTCAAGTCCTCTTGGCAGCCTTACTTCAGTATATTTTTGGACGATAGCTGTCATTTATAACTCAGCAGGTTTGTGAATTACAGTGCCCCTGAGCTCCTTTCTTCAACTCGCTTTCTCGTGAGCTGGCCGCAACGCCGCATGGTTGCTTCAGGCCCTAATCTGGTTCCGGCATGGCACGCTGAGCCTTTGGTTAATTCCTCTTCCTGGTGGGAAATGAGAGTTAAATTTGCCCATCCAGACCCCTCCAGCTAGTCTCTCATTCATTCTCCCTATTCCTGTTCATCTTCCGCAGAAATTGCAAACTGGGCCAAACAGGAGGTTAAAGGCACTGACTCTCCAAGTCGGGAGAGTGTTAGTAAAGCGTCTGGAATGTTGCACCCGAGTACCAGGGGACGAAAACTGACACATATTGGAACACATCTCCCGATCACATGGTTTATCATACTCTGGGTTCCACATGCATGTTTTAGCTGAAGGAAGAATACCTTAACCCTGGAGAGTTGAGACCCGTGGAATGGGTACCATGCAATATGACTTCAAAGGGTCTTCATTTGCTCACCGAACCTCTCCAGTCCTATCACTGCTGTGTTTATGCCCCTGTACACACGCTTGATTCTCTTTCGGAGACATAGCAGTCCATAGGTTTTAAGATACTTCCTAGTCAGGTACATTCTTAGGCGTTTAATATGGGGTGTTGAGTCCATTTCGTTGAGCAAGGAGTAGCTCTTGTCTATTCCATATTTGGCTTAAGGAACTATATCTGTGCTCATTTCAATCTCTGGTTTTATGCAGCACCCCAACTCACCTTTCCCCTTAAGCAAGCATAAGTTGGTTTTCTAAATTTGAGACCCTGTTCTGTTTTGTAATTCAGTTCCTGTGTAGCCAAGTTTACATTGCGTGTATTAGTGATATCTTATGATGTTTCTTTTTCTGTGTGACTTATTTCAGGTAGAATCATCATACCTGAATCCACTCATTATGCTGCTACGGGCCTGATGACATAGATTTCCTTGCTGAGTGATATTGCATTGTACGTTAGTACCACAACTTCTTTATCCATTTTTCACTTTCTGCGATATTGAACTTGTACCGAAAATGAGTTTCTTGTAAACAGAGCCGTCCCAACTATTTTGGGTGGCTCTGTCTTTTTTATTTTAATTTCCCTAAGCTATAGGACCATAAGTGGAAGTGCCCTAAGCTCTGTTTCTTTGTTTTTTAGATGTTTCAGGAAACACCATACACTTCTCCCGAGTGGCTGTTGGCAATTTACATCCCGCCCATCAGCATAACAAGGCTCCCAGGTCTCCATGGCCTGTCCTGACTTTCTGGATTTTACACTTTTTTCAGATGGCCCTTTTGACCGGGGGGAAGTGAGACTTCATTGTAGTGCAGATTTCCTTTGCAAGCTTGCTTGGTTGGCCAAAAAGGGCGTATGCGTTTTTTCCTGAATATATTCAGGACAAAACGCATACGCCCTTTTTGGCCAAGTGCATCATTGTGGACGTTCTGCCTCTTTTCCTATGCTTTCAATGCAATTCCAGTCTACCTCCTGAAATCGGTTTCCTGCAATTCTGCCCCACTTTCAAGTCCTCTTGGCAGCCTTACTTCAGTATATTTTTGGACGATAGCTGTCATTTATAACTCTGCAGGTTTGTGAATTACAGTGCCCCTGAGCTCCTTTCTTCAACTCGCTTTCTCGTGAGCTGGCCGCAACGCCGCATGGTTGCTTCAGGCCCTAATCTGGTTCCGGCACGGCACGCTGAGCCTTTGGTTAATTCCTCTTCCTGGTGGGAAATGAGAGTTAAATTTGCCCGTCCAGACACCTCCAGCTAGTCTCTCATTGGTTCTCCCTATTCCTGTTCATCTTCCGCAGAAATTGCAAACTGGGCCAAACAGGAGGTTAAAGGCACTGACTCTCCAAGTCGGGAGAGTGTTAGTAAAGCGTCTGGAATGTTGCACCCGAGTACCAGGGGACGAAAACTGACACATATAGGAACACATCTCCCGATCACACGGTTGATCATACTCTGGGTTCCACATGCATGTTTTAGCTGAAGGAAGAATCCCTTAAACCTGGAGAGTAGAGACCCGTGGAATGGGTACCATGCAATATGACTTCAAAGGGTCTTCATTTGCTCACCGAACCTCTCCAGTCCTATCACTGCTGCATTTATGCCCCTGTACACAAGCTTGATTCTCTTTCGGAGACATAGCAATCCATAGGTTTTAAGATACTTCCTAGTCAGGTACATTCTTAGGCGTTTAATATGGGGTGTTGAGTCCATTTCGTTGAGCAAGGAGTAGCTCTTGTCTATTCCATATTTGGCTTAAGGAACTTTATCTGTGCTCATTTCAATCTCTGGTTTTATGCAGCACCCCAACTCACCTTTCCCCTTAAGCAAGCATAAGTTGGGTTTCTAAATTTGAGACCCTGTTCTGTTTTGTAATTCAGTTCCTGTGTAGCCAAGTTTACATTGCGTGTATTAGTGATATCTTATGATGTTTCTTTTTCTGTGTGACTTATTTCAGGTAGAATCATCATACCTGAATCCACTCATTATGCTGCTACGGGCCTGATGACATAGATTTCCTTGCTGAGTGATATTGCATTGTACGTTAGTACCACAACTTCTTTATCCATTTTTCACTTTCTGCGATATTGAACTTGTACCGAAAATGAGTTTATTGTAAACAGAGCCGTCCCAACTATTTTGGGTGGCTCTGTCTTTTTTATTTTAATTTCCCTAAGCTATAGGACCATAAGTGGAAGTGCCCTAAGCTCTGTTTCTTTGTTTTTTAGATGTTTCAGGAAACACCATACACTTCTCCCGAGTGGCTGTTGGCAATTTACATCCCGCCCATCAGCATAACAAGGCTCCCAGGTCTCCATGGCCTGTCCTGACTTTCTGGATTTTACACTTTTTTCAGATGGCCCTTTTGACCGGGGGGAAGTGAGACTTCATTGTAGTGCAGATTTCCTTTGCAAGCTTGCTTGGTTGGCCAAAAAGGGCGTATGCGTTTTTTCCTGAATATATTCAGGAAAAAACGCATATGCCCTTTTTGGCCAAGTGCATCATTGTGGACGTTCTGCCTCTTTTCCTATGCTTTAAATGCAATTCCAGTCTACCTCCTGAAATCGGTTTCCTGCAATTCTGCCCCACTTTCAACTCCTCTTGGCAGCCTTACTTCAGTATATTTTTGGACGATAGCTGTCATTTATAACTCGGCAGGTTTGTGAATTACAGTGCCCCTGAGCTCCTTTCTTCAACTCGCTTTCTCGTGAGCTGGCCGCAACGCCGCATGGTTGCTTCAGGCCCTAATCTGGTTCCGGCACGGCACGCTGAGCCTTTGGTTAATTCCTCTTCCTGGTGGGAAATGAGAGTTAAATTTGCCCGTCCAGACACCTCCAGCTAGTCTCTCATTGGTTCTCCCTATTCCTGTTCATCTTCCGCAGAAATTGCAAACTGGGCCAAACAGGAGGTTAAAGGCACTGACTCTCCAAGTCGGGAGAGTGTTAGTAAAGCGTCTGGAATGTTGCACCCGAGTACCAGGGGACGAAAACTGACACATATTGGAACACATCTCCCGATCACACGGTTGATCATACTCTGGGTTCCACATGCATGTTTTAGCTGAAGGAAGAATCCCTTAAACCTGGAGAGTAGAGACCCGTGGAATGGGTACCATGCAATATGACTTCAAAGGGTCTTCATTTGCTCACCGAACCTCTCCAGTCCTATCACTGCTGCGTTTATGCCCCTGTACACACGCTTGATTCTCTTTCGGAGACATAGCAATCCATAGGTTTTAAGATACTTCCTAGTCAGGTACATTCTTAGGCGTTTAATATGGGGTGTTGAGTCCATTTCGTTGAGCAAGGAGTAGCTCTTGTCTATTCCATATTTGGCTTAAGGAACTTTATCTGTGCTCATTTCAATCTCTGGTTTTATGCAGCACCCCAACTCACCTTTCCCCTTAAGCAAGCATAAGTTGGGTTTCTAAATTTGAGACCCTGTTCTGTTTTGGAATTCAGTTCCTGTGTAGCCAAGTTTACATTCCGTGTATTAGTGATATCTTATGATGTTTCTTTTTCTGTGTGACTTATTTCAGTTAGAATCATCATACCTGAATCCACTCATTATGCTGCTACGGGCCTGATGACATAGATTTCATTGCTGAGGGATATTGCATTGTACGTAAGTACCACAACTTCTTTATCCATTTTTCACTTTCTGCGATATTGAACTTGTACCGTAAACCAGGTTCTTGTAAACAGAGCCGTCCCAACCTTTGGGGTGGCTGTGTCTTTTTGATTTTAATTTCCCTAAGCTATAGGACCATAAGTGGAAGTGCCCTAGGCTCTGTTGCTTTGATTTTTAGATGTTTCAGGAAACACCATACACTTCTCCCGAGTGGCTGTTGGCAATTTACATCCCGCCCATCAGCATAACAAGGCTCCCACTTCTCCATGGCCTGTCCTGCCTTTCTGGATTTTACACTTTTTTCAGATGGCGTTTTTGACCGGGGGGAAGTGAGACTTCATTGTAGTGCAGATTTCCATTGCAAGCTTGCTTGGTTGGCCAAAAAGGGCGTATGCGTTTTTTCCTGAATATATTCAGGAAAAAACGCATACGCCCTTTTTGGCCAAGTGCATCATTGTGGACGTTCTGCCTCTTTTCCTATGCTTTAAATGCAATTCCAGTCTACCTCCTGAAATCGGTTTCCTGCAATTCTGCCCCACTTTCAAGTCCTCTTGGCAGCCTTACTTCAGTATATTTGTAGACGATAGCTGTCATTTATAACTCTGCAGGTTTGTGAATTACAGTGCCCCTGAGCTCCTTTCTTCAACTCGCTTTCTCGTGAGCTGGCCGCAACACCGCAGGATGGCTTCAGGCCCTAATCTGGTTCCGGCACGGCACGCTGAGCCTTTGGTTAATTCCTCTTCCTGGTGCGAAATGAGAGTTAAATTTGCCCGTCCAGGCACTTCCAGCAAGTCTGTCATTGGTTCTCCCTATTCCTGTTCATCTTCCGCAGAAATTGCAAACTGGGCCAAACAGGAGGTTCAAGGCACTGACTCTCCAAGTCGGAAGAGTGTTAGTAAAGCGTCTGGAATGTTGCACCCGAGTACCAGGGGACGAAAACTGAGACATATTTGAACCCGTCTCCCGCTCACATGGTTTATCATACTCTGGGTTACACATGCATGTTTTAGCTGAAGGAAGAATACCTTAAACCTGGAGAGTTGAGACCCGTGGAATGGGTACCATGCAATATGACTTCAAAGGGACTTCATTTGCTCACCGAACCTCTCCAATCCTATCACTGCTGCGTTTATGCCCCTGTACACACGCTTGATTCTCTTTCGGAGACATAGCAGTCCATAGGTTTTAAGGTACTTCCTAGTCAGGTATATTCTTAGGTGTTTAATATGGGGTGTTGACTCCATTTCGTTGAGCAAGGAGTAGCTCTTGTCTATTCCATATTTGGCTTAAGGAACTTTATCTGTGCTCATTTCAATCTCTGGTTTTATGCAGCACCCCAACTCACCTTTCCCCTTAAGCAAGCATAAGTTGGGTTTCTAAATTTGAGACCCTGTTCTGTTTTGGAATTCAGTTCCTGTGTAGCCAAGTTTACATTCCGTGTATTAGTGATATCTTATGATGTTTCTTTTTCTGTGTGACTTATTTCAGTTAGAATCATCATACCTGAATCCACTCATTATGCTGCTACGGGCCTGATGACATAGATTTCATTGCTGAGGGATATTGCATTGTACGTAAGTACCACAACTTCTTTATCCATTTTTCACTTTCTGCGATATTGAACTTGTACCGTAAACCAGGTTCTTGTAAACAGAGCCGTCCCAACCTTTGGGGTGGCTGTGTCTTTTTGATTTTAATTTCCCTAAGCTATAGGACCATAAGTGGAAGTGCCCTAGGCTCTGTTGCTTTGTTTTTTAGATGTTTCAGGAAACACCATACACTTCTCCCGAGTGGCTGTTGGCAATTTACATCCCGCCCATCAGCATAACAAGGCTCCCAGTTCTCCATGGCCTGTCCTGCCTTTCTGGATTTTACACTTTTTTCAGATGGCCCTTTTGACCGGGGGGAAGTGAGACTTCATTGTAGTGCAGATTTCCTTTGCAAGCTTGCTTGGTTGGCCAAAAAGGGCGTATGCGTTTTTTCCTGAATATATTCAGGACAAAACGCATACGCACTTTTTGGCCAAGTGCATCATTGTGGACGTTCTGCCTCTTTTCCTATGCTTTAAATGCAATTCCAGTCTACCTCCTGAAATCGGTTTCCTGCAATTCTGCCCCGCTTTCAAGTCCTCTTGGCAGCCTTACTTCAGTATATTTTTGGACGATAGCTGTCATTTATAACTCGGCAGGTTTGTGAATTACAGTGTCCCTGAGCTCCTTTCTTCAACTCGCTTTCTCGTGAGCTGGCCGCAACACCGCAGGATGGCTTCAGCCCCTAATCTGGTTCCGGCACGGCACGCTGAGCCTTTGGTTAATTCCTCTTCCTGGTGGGAAATGAGAGTTAAATTTGCCCGTCCAGACACCTCCAGCTTGTCTCTCATTGGTTCTCCCTATTCCTGTTCATCTTCCGCAGAAATTGCAAACTGGACCAAACAGGAGGTTAAAGGCACTGACTCTCCATGTCGGGAGAGTGTTAGTAAAGCGTCTGGAATGTTGCACCCGAGTACCAGGGGACGAAAACTGACACATATTGGAACACGTCTCCCGATCACACGGTTGATAATACTCTGGGTTCCACATGCATGTTTTAGCTGAAGGAAGAATACCTTAAACCTGGATAGTTGAGACCCGTGGAATGGGTACCATGCAATATGACTTCAAAGGGTCTTCATTTGCTCACCGAACCTCTCCAGTCCTATCACTGCTGTGTTTATGCCCCTGTACACACGCTTGATTCTCTTTCGGAGACATAGCAATCCATAGGTTTTAAGATAATTCCTAGTCAGGTACATTCTTAGGCGTTTAATATGGGGTGTTGAGTCCATTTCGTTGAGCAAGGAGTAGCTCTTGTCTATTCCATATTTGGCTTAAGGAACTTTATCTGTGCTCATTTCAATCTCTGGTTTTATGCAGCACCCCAACTCACCTTTCCCCTTAAGCAAGCATAAGTTGGGTTTCTAAATTTGAGACCCTGTTCTGTTTTGTAATTCAGTTCCTGTGTAGCCAAGTTTACATTCCGTGTATTAGTGATATCTTATGATGTTTCTTTTTCTGTGAGACTTATTTCAGTTAGAATCTTCGTACCTGAATCCACTCATTATGCTGCTACGGGCCTGATGACATAGATTTCCTTGCTGAGTGATATTGCATTGTACGTAAGTACCACAACTTCTTTATCCATTTTTCACTTTCTGCGATATTGAACTTGTACCGAAAATGAGTTTCTTGTAAACAGAGCCGTCCCAACTATTTTGGGTGGCTCTGTCTTTTTTATTTTAATATCCCTAAGCTATAGGACCATAAGTGGAAGTGCCCTAAGCTCTGTTTCTTTGTTTTTTAGATGTTTCAGGAAACACCATACACTTCTCCCGAGTGGCTGTTGGCAATTTACATCCCGCCCATCAGCATAACAAGGCTCCCAGGTCTCCATGGCCTGTCCTGACTTTCTGGATTTTACACTTTTTTCAGATGGCCCTTTTGACCGGGGGGAAGTGAGACTTCATTGTAGTGCAGATTTCCTTTGCAAGCTTGCTTGGTTGGCCAAAAAGGGCGTATGCGTTTTTTCCTGAATATATTCAGGAAAAAACGCATACGCCCTTTTTGGCCAAGTGCATCATTGTGGACGTTCTGCCTCTTTTCCTATGCTTTAAATGCAATTCCAGTCTACCTCCTGAAATCGGTTTCCTGCAATTCTGCCCCGCTTTCAAGTCCTCTTGGCAGCCTTACTTCAGTATATTTTTGGACGATAGCTGTCATTTATAACTCTGCAGGTTTGTGAATTACAGTGCCCCTGAGCTCCTTTCTTCAACTCGCTTTCTCGTGAGCTGGCCGCAACACCGCAGGATGGCTTCAGGCCCTAATCTGGTTCCGGCACGGCACGCTGAGCTTTTGGTTAATTCCTCTTCCTGGTGGGAAATGAGAGTTAAATTTGCCCGTCCAGACACCTCCAGCTAGTCTCTCATTGGTTCTCCCTATTCCTGTTCATCTTCCGCAGAAATTGCAAACTGGACCAAACAGGAGGTTAAAGGCACTGACTCTCCAAGTCGGGAGAGTGTTAGTAAAGCGTCTGGAATGTTGCACCCGAGTACTAGGGGACGAAAACTGACACATATTGGAACACGTCTTCCGATCACACGGTTGATCATACTCTGGGTTCCACATGCATGTTTTAGCTGAAGGAAGAATACCTTAAACCTGGAGAGTTGAGACCCGTGGAATGGGTACCATGCAATATGACTTAAAAGGTTCTTCATTTGCTCACCGAACCTCTCCAATCCTATCACTGCTGCGTTTATGCCCCTGTACACACGCTTGATTCTCTTTCGGAGACATAGCAATCCATAGGTTTTAAGATACTTCCTAGTCAGGTACATTCTTAGGCGTTTAATATGGGGTGTTGAGTCCATTTCGTTGAGCAAGGAGTAGCTCTTGTCTATTCCATATTTGGCTTAAGGAACTTTATCTGTGCTCATTTCAATCTCTGGTTTTATGCAGCACCCCAACTCACCTTTCCCCTTAAGCAAGCATAAGTTGGGTTTCTAAATTTGAGACCCTGTTCTGTTTTGGAATTCAGTTCCTGTGTAGCCAAGTTTACATTCCGTGTATTAGTGATATCTTATGATGTTTCTTTTTCTGTGTGACTTATTTCAGTTAGAATCATCATACCTGAATCCACTCATTATGCTGCTAAGGGCCTGATGACATAGATTTCATTGCTGAGGGATATTGCATTGTACGTAAGTACCACAACTTCTTTATCCATTTTTCACTTTCTGCGATATTGAACTTGTACCGTAAACCAGGTTCTTGTAAACAGAGCCGTCCCAACCTTTGGGGTGGCTGTGTCTTTTTGATTTTAATTTCCCTAAGCTATAGGACCATAAGTGGAAGTGCCCTAGGCTCTGTTGCTTTGATTTTTAGATGTTTCAGGAAACACCATACACTTCTCCCGAGTGGCTGTTGGCAATTTACATCCCGCCCATCAGCATAACAAGGCTCCCAGGTCTCCATGGCCTGTCCTGACTTTCTGGATTTTACACTTTTTTCAGATGGCCCTTTTGACCGGGGGGAAGTGAGACTTCATTGTAGTGCAGATTTCCTTTGCAAGCTTGCTTGGTTGGCCAAAAAGGGCGTATGCGTTTTTTCCTGAATATATTCAGGAAAAAACGCATACGCCCTTTTTGGCCAAGTGCATCATTGTGGACGTTCTGCCTCTTTTCCTATGCTTTAAATGCAATTCCAGTCTACCTCCTGAAATCGGTTTCCTGCAATTCTGCCCCGCTTTCAAGTCCTCTTGGCAGCCTTACTTCAGTATATTTTTGGACGATAGCTGTCATTTATAACTCGGCAGGTTTGTGAATTACAGTGCCCCTGAGCTCCTTTCTTCAACTCGCTTTCTCGTGAGCTGGCCGCAACACCGCAGGATGGCTTCAGGCCCTAATCTGGTTCTGGCACGGCACGCTGAGCCTTTGGTTAATTCCTCTTCCTGGTGGGAAATGAGAGTTAAATTTGCCCGTCCAGACACCTCCAGCTAGTCTCTCATTGGTCCTCCCTATTCGTGTTCATCTTCTGCAGAAATTGCAAACTGGGCCAAACAGGAGGTTAAAGGCACTGACTCTCGAAGTCGGGAGAGTGTTAGTAAAGCATCTGGAATGTTGCACCCGAGTACCAGGGGACGAAAACTGAGACATATTTGAACCCGTCTCCCGCTACATGGTTTATCATACTCTGGGTTACACATGCATGTTTTAGCTGAAGGAAGAATACCTTAAACCTGGAGAGTTGAGACCCGTGGAATGGGTACCATGCAATATGACTTCAAAGGGACTTCATTTGCTCACCGAACCTCTCCAATCCTATCACTGCTGCGTTTATGCCCCTGTACACACGCTTGATTCTCTTTCGGAGACATAGCAGTCCATAGGTTTTAAGATACTTCCTAGTCAGGTATATTCTTAGGTGTTTAATATGGGGTGTTGACTCCATTTCGTTGAGCAAGGAGTAGCTCTTGTCTATTCCATATTTGGCTTAAGGAACTTTATCTGTGCTCATTTCAATCTCTGGTTTTATGCAGCACCCCAACTCACCTTTCCCCTTAAGCAAGCATAAGTTGGTTTTCTAAATTTGAGACCCTGTTCTGTTTTGGAATTCAGTTCCTGTGTAGCCAAGTTTACATTCCGTGTATTAGTGATATCTTATGATGTTTCTTTTTCTGTGTGACTTATTTCAGTTAGAATCATCATACCTGAATCCACTCATTATGCTGCTACGGGCCTGATGACATAGATTTCATTGCTGAGGGATATTGCATTGTACGTAAGTACCACAACTTCTTTATCCATTTTTCACTTTCTGCGATATTGAACTTGTACCGTAAACCAGGTTCTTGTAAACAGAGCCGTCCCAACCTTTGGGGTGGCTGTGTCTTTTTGATTTTAATTTCCCTAAGCTATAGGACCATAAGTGGAAGTGCCCTAGGCTCTGTTGCTTTGTTTTTTAGATGTTTCAGGAAACACCATACACTTCTCCCGAGTGGCTGTTGGCAATTTACATCCCGCCCATCAGCATAACAAGGCTCCCAGTTCTCCATGGCCTGTCCTGCCTTTCTGGATTTTACACTTTTTTCAGATGGCCCTTTTGACCGGGGGGAAGTGAGACTTCATTGTAGTGCAGATTTCCTTTGCAAGCTTGCTTGGTTGGCCAAAAAGGGCGTATGCGTTTTTTCCTGAATATATTCAGGAAAAAACGCATACGCCCTTTTTGGCCAAGTGCATCATTGTGGACGTTCTGCCTCTTTTCCTATGCTTTAAATGCAATTCCAGTCTACCTCCTGAAATCGGTTTCCTGCAATTCTGCCCCGCTTTCAAGTCCTCTTGGCAGCCTTACTTCAGTATATTTTTGGACGATAGCTGTCATTTATAACTCGGCAGGTTTGTGAATTACAGTGCCCCTGAGCTCCTTTCTTCAACTCGCTTTCTCGTGAGCTGGCCGCAACGCCGCATGGTTGCTTCAGGCCCTAATCTGGTTCCGGCACGGCACGCTGAGCCTTTGGTTAATTCCTCTTCCTGGTGGGAAATGAGAGTTAAATTTGCCCGTCCAGACACCTCCAGCTAGTCTCTCATTGGTTCTCCCTATTCCTGTTCATCTTCCGCAGAAATTGCAAACTGGGCCAAACAGGAGGTTAAAGGCACTGACTCTCCAAGTCAGGAGAGTGTTAGTAAAGCGTCTGGAATGTTGCACCCGAGTACCAGGGGACGAAAACTGACACATATTGGAACACGTCTCCCGATCACACGGTTGATCATACTCTGGGTTCCACATGCATGTTTTAGCTGAAGGAAGAATACCTTAAACCTGGAGAGTTGAGACCCGTGGAATGGGTACCATGCAATATGACTTCAAAGGGTCTTCATTTGCTCACCGAACCTCTCCAGTCCTATCACTGCTGTGTTTATTCCCCTGTACACACGCTTGATTCTCTTTCGGAGACATAGCAATCCATAGGTTTTAAGATAATTCCTAGTCAGGTACATTCTTAGGCGTTTAATATGGGGTGTTGAGTCCATTTCGTTGAGCAAGGAGTAGCTCTTGTCTATTCCATATTTGGCTTAAGGAACTTTATCTGTGCTCATTTCAATCTCTGGTTTTATGCAGCACCCCAACTCACCTTTCCCCTTAAGCAAGCATAAGTTGGTTTTCTAAATTTGAGACCCTGTTCTGTTTTGTAATTCAGTTCCTGTGTAGCCAAGTTTACATTCCGTGTATTAGTGATATCTTATGATGTTTCTTTTTCTGTGAGACTTATTTCAGTTAGAATCTTCGTACCTGAATCCACTCATTATGCTGCTACGGGCCTGATGACATAGATTTCCTTGCTGAGTGATATTGCATTGTACGTAAGTACCACAACTTCTTTATCCATTTTTCACTTTCTGCGATATTGAACTTGTACCGAAAATGAGTTTCTTGTAAACAGAGCCGTCCAACTATTTTGGGTGGCTCTGTCTTTTTTATTTTAATATCCCTAAGCTATAGGACCATAAGTGGAAGTGCCCTAGGCTCTGTTGCTTTGTTTTTTAGATGTTTCAGGAAACACCATACACTTCTCCCGAGTGGCTGTTGGCAATTTACATCCCGCCCATCAGCATAACAAGGCTCCCAGGTCTCCATGGCCTGTCCTGACTTTCTGGATTTTACACTTTTTTCAGATGGCCCTTTTGACTGGGGGGAAGTGAGACTTCATTGTAGTGCAGATTTCCTTTGCAAGCTTGCTTGGTTGGC
Source organism: Lagenorhynchus albirostris (assembly GCF_949774975.1). Taxonomy (NCBI): domain Eukaryota; kingdom Metazoa; phylum Chordata; class Mammalia; order Artiodactyla; family Delphinidae; genus Lagenorhynchus; species Lagenorhynchus albirostris. The sequence goes on along the minus strand of NW_026783503.1, from coordinate 354,725 downwards.
CAAAAAGGGCGTATGCGTTTTTTCCTGAATATATTCAGGAAAAAACGCATACGCCCTTTTTGGCCAAGTGCATCATTGTGGACGTTCTGCCTCTTTTCCTATGCTTTAAATGCAATTCCAGTCTACCTCCTGAAATCGGTTTCCTGCAATTCTGCCCCGCTTTCAAGTCCTCTTGGCAGCCTTACTTCAGTATATTTTTGGACGATAGCTGTCATTTATAACTCGGCAGGTTTGTGAATTACAGTGCCCCTGAGCTCCTTTCTTCAACTCGCTTTCTCGTGAGCTGGCCGCAACACCGCAGGATGGCTTCAGGCCCTAATCTGGTTCCGGCACGGCACGCTGAGCTTTTGGTTAATTCCTCTTCCTGGTGGGAAATGAGAGTTAAATTTGCCCGTCCAGACACCTCCAGCTAGTCTCTCATTGGTTCTCCCTATTCCTGTTCATCTTCCGCAGAAATTGCAAACTGGGCCAAACAGGAGGTTAAAGGCACTGACTCTCCAAGTCGGGAGAGTGTTAGTAAAGCGTCTGGAATGTTGCACCCGAGTACCAGGGGACGAAAACTGACACATATTGGAACACATCTCCCGATCACACGGTTGATCATACTCTGGGTTCCACATGCATGTTTTAGCTGAAGGAAGAATCCCTTAAACCTGGAGAGTAGAGACCCGTGGAATGGGTACCATGCAATATGACTTCAAAGGGTCTTCATTTGCTCACCGAACCTCTCCAGTCCTATCACTGCTGCGTTTATGCCCCTGTACACACGCTTGATTCTCTTTCGGAGACATAGCAATCCATAGGTTTTAAGATACTTCCTAGTCAGGTACATTCTTAGGCGTTTAATATGGGGTGTTGAGTCCATTTCGTTGAGCAAGGAGTAGCTCTTGTCTATTCCATATTTGGCTTAAGGAACTTTATCTGTGCTCATTTCAATCTCTGGTTTTATGCAGCACCCCAACTCACCTTTCCCCTTAAGCAAGCATAAGTTGGGTTTCTAAATTTGAGACCCTGTTCTGTTTTGGAATTCAGTTCCTGTGTAGCCAAGTTTACATTCCGTGTATTAGTGATATCTTATGATGTTTCTTTTTCTGTGTGACTTATTTCAGTTAGAATCATCATACCTGAATCCACTCATTATGCTGCTACGGGCCTGATGACATAGATTTCATTGCTGAGGGATATTGCATTGTACGTAAGTACCACAACTTCTTTATCCATTTTTCACTTTCTGCGATATTGAACTTGTACCGTAAACCAGGTTCTTGTAAACAGAGCCGTCCCAACCTTTGGGGTGGCTGTGTCTTTTTGATTTTAATTTCCCTAAGCTATAGGACCATAAGTGGAAGTGCCCTAGGCTCTGTTGCTTTGATTTTTAGATGTTTCAGGAAACACCATACACTTCTCCCGAGTGGCTGTTGGCAATTTACATCCCGCCCATCAGCATAACAAGGCTCCCACTTCTCCATGGCCTGTCCTGCCTTTCTGGATTTTACACTTTTTTCAGATGGCGTTTTTGACCGGGGGGAAGTGAGACTTCATTGTAGTGCAGATTTCCATTGCAAGCTTGCTTGGTTGGCCAAAAAGGGCGTATGCGTTTTTTCCTGAATATATTCAGGAAAAAACGCATACGCCCTTTTTGGCCAAGTGCATCATTGTGGACGTTCTGCCTCTTTTCCTATGCTTTAAATGCAATTCCAGTCTACCTCCTGAAATCGGTTTCCTGCAATTCTGCCCCACTTTCAAGTCCTCTTGGCAGCCTTACTTCAGTATATTTGTAGACGATAGCTGTCATTTATAACTCTGCAGGTTTGTGAATTACAGTGCCCCTGAGCTCCTTTCTTCAACTCGCTTTCTCGTGAGCTGGCCGCAACACCGCAGGATGGCTTCAGGCCCTAATCTGGTTCCAGCACGGCACGCTGAGCCTTTGGTTAATTCCTCTTCCTGGTGCGAAATGAGAGTTAAATTTGCCCGTCCAGGCACTTCCAGCAAGTCTGTCATTGGTTCTCCCTATTCCTGTTCATCTTCCGCAGAAATTGCAAACTGGGCCAAACAGGAGGTTCAAGGCACTGACTCTCCAAGTCGGAAGAGTGTTAGTAAAGCGTCTGGAATGTTGCACCCGAGTACCAGGGGACGAAAACTGAGACATATTTGAACCCGTCTCCCGCTCACATGGTTTATCATACTCTGGGTTACACATGCATGTTTTAGCTGAAGGAAGAATACCTTAAACCTGGATAGTTGAGACCCGTGGAATGGGTACCATGCAATATGACTTCAAAGGGACTTCATTTGCTCACCGAACCTCTCCAATCCTATCACTGCTGCGTTTATGCCCCTGTACACACGCTTGATTCTCTTTCGGAGACATAGCAGTCCATAGGTTTTAAGGTACTTCCTAGTCAGGTATATTCTTAGGTGTTTAATATGGGGTGTTGACTCCATTTCGTTGAGCAAGGAGTAGCTCTTGTCTATTCCATATTTGGCTTAAGGAACTTTATCTGTGCTCATTTCAATCTCTGGTTTTATGCAGCACCCCAACTCACCTTTCCCCTTAAGCAAGCATAAGTTGGGTTTCTAAATTTGAGACCCTGTTCTGTTTTGGAATTCAGTTCCTGTGTAGCCAAGTTTACATTCCGTGTATTAGTGATATCTTATGATGTTTCTTTTTCTGTGTGACTTATTTCAGTTAGAATCATCATACCTGAATCCACTCATTATGCTGCTACGGGCCTGATGACATAGATTTCATTGCTGAGGGATATTGCATTGTACGTAAGTACCACAACTTCTTTATCCATTTTTCACTTTCTGCGATATTGAACTTGTACCGTAAACCAGGTTCTTGTAAACAGAGCCGTCCCAACCTTTGGGGTGGCTGTGTCTTTTTGATTTTAATTTCCCTAAGCTATAGGACCATAAGTGGAAGTGCCCTAGGCTCTGTTGCTTTGTTTTTTAGATGTTTCAGGAAACACCATACACTTCTCCCGAGTGGCTGTTGGCAATTTACATCCCGCCCATCAGCATAACAAGGCTCCCAGTTCTCCATGGCCTGTCCTGCCTTTCTGGATTTTACACTTTTTTCAGATGGCCCTTTTGACCGGGGGGAAGTGAGACTTCATTGTAGTGCAGATTTCCTTTGCAAGCTTGCTTGGTTGGCCAAAAAGGGCGTATGCGTTTTTTCCTGAATATATTCAGGACAAAACGCATACGCCCTTTTTGGCCAAGTGCATCATTGTGGACGTTCTGCCTCTTTTCCTATGCTTTAAATGCAATTCCAGTCTACCTCCTGAAATCGGTTTCCTGCAATTCTGCCCCGCTTTCAAGTCCTCTTGGCAGCCTTACTTCAGTATATTTTTGGACGATAGCTGTCATTTATAACTCGGCAGGTTTGTGAATTACAGTGTCCCTGAGCTCCTTTCTTCAACTCGCTTTCTCGTGAGCTGGCCGCAACACCGCAGGATGGCTTCAGCCCCTAATCTGGTTCCGGCACGGCACGCTGAGCCTTTGGTTAATTCCTCTTCCTGGTGGGAAATGAGAGTTAAATTTGCCCGTCCAGACACCTCCAGCTTGTCTCTCATTGGTTCTCCCTATTCCTGTTCATCTTCCGCAGAAATTGCAAACTGGACCAAACAGGAGGTTAAAGGCACTGACTCTCCATGTCGGGAGAGTGTTAGTAAAGCGTCTGGAATGTTGCACCCGAGTACCAGGGGACGAAAACTGACACATATTGGAACACGTCTCCCGATCACACGGTTGATAATACTCTGGGTTCCACATGCATGTTTTAGCTGAAGGAAGAATACCTTAAACCTGGATAGTTGAGACCCGTGGAATGGGTACCATGCAATATGACTTCAAAGGGTCTTCATTTGCTCACCGAACCTCTCCAGTCCTATCACTGCTGTGTTTATGCCCCTGTACACACGCTTGATTCTCTTTCGGAGACATAGCAATCCATAGGTTTTAAGATAATTCCTAGTCAGGTACATTCTTAGGCGTTTAATATGGGGTGTTGAGTCCATTTCGTTGAGCAAGGAGTAGCTCTTGTCTATTCCATATTTGGCTTAAGGAACTTTATCTGTGCTCATTTCAATCTCTGGTTTTATGCAGCACCCCAACTCACCTTTCCCCTTAAGCAAGCATAAGTTGGGTTTCTAAATTTGAGACCCTGTTCTGTTTTGTAATTCAGTTCCTGTGTAGCCAAGTTTACATTCCGTGTATTAGTGATATCTTATGATGTTTCTTTTTCTGTGAGACTTATTTCAGTTAGAATCTTCGTACCTGAATCCACTCATTATGCTGCTACGGGCCTGATGACATAGATTTCCTTGCTGAGTGATATTGCATTGTACGTAAGTACCACAACTTCTTTATCCATTTTTCACTTTCTGCGATATTGAACTTGTACCGAAAATGAGTTTCTTGTAAACAGAGCCGTCCCAACTATTTTGGGTGGCTCTGTCTTTTTTATTTTAATATCCCTAAGCTATAGGACCATAAGTGGAAGTGCCCTAAGCTCTGTTTCTTTGTTTTTTAGATGTTTCAGGAAACACCATACACTTCTCCCGAGTGGCTGTTGGCAATTTACATCCCGCCCATCAGCATAACAAGGCTCCCAGGTCTCCATGGCCTGTCCTGACTTTCTGGATTTTACACTTTTTTCAGATGGCCCTTTTGACCGGGGGGAAGTGAGACTTCATTGTAGTGCAGATTTCCTTTGCAAGCTTGCTTGGTTGGCCAAAAAGGGCGTATGCGTTTTTTCCTGAATATATTCAGGAAAAAACGCATACGCCCTTTTTGGCCAAGTGCATCATTGTGGACGTTCTGCCTCTTTTCCTATGCTTTAAATGCAATTCCAGTCTACCTCCTGAAATCGGTTTCCTGCAATTCTGCCCCGCTTTCAAGTCCTCTTGGCAGCCTTACTTCAGTATATTTTTGGACGATAGCTGTCATTTATAACTCTGCAGGTTTGTGAATTACAGTGCCCCTGAGCTCCTTTCTTCAACTCGCTTTCTCGTGAGCTGGCCGCAACACCGCAGGATGGCTTCAGGCCCTAATCTGGTTCCGGCACGGCACGCTGAGCTTTTGGTTAATTCCTCTTCCTGGTGGGAAATGAGAGTTAAATTTGCCCGTCCAGACACCTCCAGCTAGTCTCTCATTGGTTCTCCCTATTCCTGTTCATCTTCCGCAGAAATTGCAAACTGGACCAAACAGGAGGTTAAAGGCACTGACTCTCCAAGTCGGGAGAGTGTTAGTAAAGCGTCTGGAATGTTGCACCCGAGTACTAGGGGACGAAAACTGACACATATTGGAACACGTCTTCCGATCACACGGTTGATCATACTCTGGGTTCCACATGCATGTTTTAGCTGAAGGAAGAATACCTTAAACCTGGAGAGTTGAGACCCGTGGAATGGGTACCATGCAATATGACTTAAAAGGTTCTTCATTTGCTCACCGAACCTCTCCAATCCTATCACTGCTGCGTTTATGCCCCTGTACACACGCTTGATTCTCTTTCGGAGACATAGCAATCCATAGGTTTTAAGATACTTCCTAGTCAGGTACATTCTTAGGCGTTTAATATGGGGTGTTGAGTCCATTTCGTTGAGCAAGGAGTAGCTCTTGTCTATTCCATATTTGGCTTAAGGAACTTTATCTGTGCTCATTTCAATCTCTGGTTTTATGCAGCACCCCAACTCACCTTTCCCCTTAAGCAAGCATAAGTTGGGTTTCTAAATTTGAGACCCTGTTCTGTTTTGGAATTCAGTTCCTGTGTAGCCAAGTTTACATTCCGTGTATTAGTGATATCTTATGATGTTTCTTTTTCTGTGTGACTTATTTCAGTTAGAATCATCATACCTGAATCCACTCATTATGCTGCTAAGGGCCTGATGACATAGATTTCATTGCTGAGGGATATTGCATTGTACGTAAGTACCACAACTTCTTTATCCATTTTTCACTTTCTGCGATATTGAACTTGTACCGTAAACCAGGTTCTTGTAAACAGAGCCGTCCCAACCTTTGGGGTGGCTGTGTCTTTTTGATTTTAATTTCCCTAAGCTATAGGACCATAAGTGGAAGTGCCCTAGGCTCTGTTGCTTTGATTTTTAGATGTTTCAGGAAACACCATACACTTCTCCCGAGTGGCTGTTGGCAATTTACATCCCGCCCATCAGCATAACAAGGCTCCCAGGTCTCCATGGCCTGTCCTGACTTTCTGGATTTTACACTTTTTTCAGATGGCCCTTTTGACCGGGGGGAAGTGAGACTTCATTGTAGTGCAGATTTCCTTTGCAAGCTTGCTTGGTTGGCCAAAAAGGGCGTATGCGTTTTTTCCTGAATATATTCAGGAAAAAACGCATACGCCCTTTTTGGCCAAGTGCATCATTGTGGACGTTCTGCCTCTTTTCCTATGCTTTAAATGCAATTCCAGTCTACCTCCTGAAATCGGTTTCCTGCAATTCTGCCCCGCTTTCAAGTCCTCTTGGCAGCCTTACTTCAGTATATTTTTGGACGATAGCTGTCATTTATAACTCGGCAGGTTTGTGAATTACAGTGCCCCTGAGCTCCTTTCTTCAACTCGCTTTCTCGTGAGCTGGCCGCAACACCGCAGGATGGCTTCAGGCCCTAATCTGGTTCTGGCACGGCACGCTGAGCCTTTGGTTAATTCCTCTTCCTGGTGGGAAATGAGAGTTAAATTTGCCCGTCCAGACACCTCCAGCTAGTCTCTCATTGGTCCTCCCTATTCGTGTTCATCTTCTGCAGAAATTGCAAACTGGGCCAAACAGGAGGTTAAAGGCACTGACTCTCGAAGTCGGGAGAGTGTTAGTAAAGCATCTGGAATGTTGCACCCGAGTACCAGGGGACGAAAACTGAGACATATTTGAACCCGTCTCCCGCTACATGGTTTATCATACTCTGGGTTACACATGCATGTTTTAGCTGAAGGAAGAATACCTTAAACCTGGAGAGTTGAGACCCGTGGAATGGGTACCATGCAATATGACTTCAAAGGGACTTCATTTGCTCACCGAACCTCTCCAATCCTATCACTGCTGCGTTTATGCCCCTGTACACACGCTTGATTCTCTTTCGGAGACATAGCAGTCCATAGGTTTTAAGATACTTCCTAGTCAGGTATATTCTTAGGTGTTTAATATGGGGTGTTGAGTCCATTTCGTTGAGCAAGGAGTAGCTCTTGTCTATTCCATATTTGGCTTAAGGAACTTTATCTGTGCTCATTTCAATCTCTGGTTTTATGCAGCACCCCAACTCACCTTTCCCCTTAAGCAAGCATAAGTTGGTTTTCTAAATTTGAGACCCTGTTCTGTTTTGGAATTCAGTTCCTGTGTAGCCAAGTTTACATTCCGTGTATTAGTGATATCTTATGATGTTTCTTTTTCTGTGTGACTTATTTCAGTTAGAATCATCATACCTGAATCCACTCATTATGCTGCTACGGGCCTGATGACATAGATTTCATTGCTGAGGGATATTGCATTGTACGTAAGTACCACAACTTCTTTATCCATTTTTCACTTTCTGCGATATTGAACTTGTACCGTAAACCAGGTTCTTGTAAACAGAGCCGTCCCAACCTTTGGGGTGGCTGTGTCTTTTTGATTTTAATTTCCCTAAGCTATAGGACCATAAGTGGAAGTGCCCTAGGCTCTGTTGCTTTGTTTTTTAGATGTTTCAGGAAACACCATACACTTCTCCCGAGTGGCTGTTGGCAATTTACATCCCGCCCATCAGCATAACAAGGCTCCCAGTTCTCCATGGCCTGTCCTGCCTTTCTGGATTTTACACTTTTTTCAGATGGCCCTTTTGACCGGGGGGAAGTGAGACTTCATTGTAGTGCAGATTTCCTTTGCAAGCTTGCTTGGTTGGCCAAAAAGGGCGTATGCGTTTTTTCCTGAATATATTCAGGACAAAACGCATACGCCCTTTTTGGCCAAGTGCATCATTGTGGACGTTCTGCCTCTTTTCCTATGCTTTAAATGCAATTCCAGTCTACCTCCTGAAATCGGTTTCCTGCAATTCTGCCCCGCTTTCAAGTCCTCTTGGCAGCCTTACTTCAGTATATTTTTGGACGATAGCTGTCATTTATAACTCGGCAGGTTTGTGAATTACAGTGTCCCTGAGCTCCTTTCTTCAACTCGCTTTCTCGTGAGCTGGCCGCAACACCGCAGGATGGCTTCAGCCCCTAATCTGGTTCCGGCACGGCACGCTGAGCCTTTGGTTAATTCCTCTTCCTGGTGGGAAATGAGAGTTAAATTTGCCCGTCCAGACACCTCCAGCTTGTCTCTCATTGGTTCTCCCTATTCCTGTTCATCTTCCGCAGAAATTGCAAACTGGACCAAACAGGAGGTTAAAGGCACTGACTCTCCATGTCGGGAGAGTGTTAGTAAAGCGTCTGGAATGTTGCACCCGAGTACCAGGGGACGAAAACTGACACATATTGGAACACGTCTCCCGATCACACGGTTGATAATACTCTGGGTTCCACATGCATGTTTTAGCTGAAGGAAGAATACCTTAAACCTGGATAGTTGAGACCCGTGGAATGGGTACCATGCAATATGACTTCAAAGGGTCTTCATTTGCTCACCGAACCTCTCCAGTCCTATCACTGCTGTGTTTATGCCCCTGTACACACGCTTGATTCTCTTTCGGAGACATAGCAATCCATAGGTTTTAAGATAATTCCTAGTCAGGTACATTCTTAGGCGTTTAATATGGGGTGTTGAGTCCATTTCGTTGAGCAAGGAGTAGCTCTTGTCTATTCCATATTTGGCTTAAGGAACTTTATCTGTGCTCATTTCAATCTCTGGTTTTATGCAGCACCCCAACTCACCTTTCCCCTTAAGCAAGCATAAGTTGGGTTTCTAAATTTGAGACCCTGTTCTGTTTTGTAATTCAGTTCCTGTGTAGCCAAGTTTACATTCCGTGTATTAGTGATATCTTATGATGTTTCTTTTTCTGTGAGACTTATTTCAGTTAGAATCTTCGTACCTGAATCCACTCATTATGCTGCTACGGGCCTGATGACATAGATTTCCTTGCTGAGTGATATTGCATTGTACGTAAGTACCACAACTTCTTTATCCATTTTTCACTTTCTGCGATATTGAACTTGTACCGAAAATGAGTTTCTTGTAAACAGAGCCGTCCCAACTATTTTGGGTGGCTCTGTCTTTTTTATTTTAATATCCCTAAGCTATAGGACCATAAGTGGAAGTGCCCTAAGCTCTGTTTCTTTGTTTTTTAGATGTTTCAGGAAACACCATACACTTCTCCCGAGTGGCTGTTGGCAATTTACATCCCGCCCATCAGCATAACAAGGCTCCCAGGTCTCCATGGCCTGTCCTGACTTTCTGGATTTTACACTTTTTTCAGATGGCCCTTTTGACCGGGGGGAAGTGAGACTTCATTGTAGTGCAGATTTCCTTTGCAAGCTTGCTTGGTTGGCCAAAAAGGGCGTATGCGTTTTTTCCTGAATATATTCAGGAAAAAACGCATACGCCCTTTTTGGCCAAGTGCATCATTGTGGACGTTCTGCCTCTTTTCCTATGCTTTAAATGCAATTCCAGTCTACCTCCTGAAATCGGTTTCCTGCAATTCTGCCCCGCTTTCAAGTCCTCTTGGCAGCCTTACTTCAGTATATTTTTGGACGATAGCTGTCATTTATAACTCTGCAGGTTTGTGAATTACAGTGCCCCTGAGCTCCTTTCTTCAACTCGCTTTCTCGTGAGCTGGCCGCAACACCGCAGGATGGCTTCAGGCCCTAATCTGGTTCCGGCACGGCACGCTGAGCTTTTGGTTAATTCCTCTTCCTGGTGGGAAATGAGAGTTAAATTTGCCCGTCCAGACACCTCCAGCTAGTCTCTCATTGGTTCTCCCTATTCCTGTTCATCTTCCGCAGAAATTGCAAACTGGACCAAACAGGAGGTTAAAGGCACTGACTCTCCAAGTCGGGAGAGTGTTAGTAAAGCGTCTGGAATGTTGCACCCGAGTACTAGGGGACGAAAACTGACACATATTGGAACACGTCTTCCGATCACACGGTTGATCATACTCTGGGTTCCACATGCATGTTTTAGCTGAAGGAAGAATACCTTAAACCTGGAGAGTTGAGACCCGTGGAATGGGTACCATGCAATATGACTTAAAAGGTTCTTCATTTGCTCACCGAACCTCTCCAATCCTATCACTGCTGCGTTTATGCCCCTGTACACACGCTTGATTCTCTTTCGGAGACATAGCAATCCATAGGTTTTAAGATACTTCCTAGTCAGGTACATTCTTAGGCGTTTAATATGGGGTGTTGAGTCCATTTCGTTGAGCAAGGAGTAGCTCTTGTCTATTCCATATTTGGCTTAAGGAACTTTATCTGTGCTCATTTCAATCTCTGGTTTTATGCAGCACCCCAACTCACCTTTCCCCTTAAGCAAGCATAAGTTGGGTTTCTAAATTTGAGACCCTGTTCTGTTTTGGAATTCAGTTCCTGTGTAGCCAAGTTTACATTCCGTGTATTAGTGATATCTTATGATGTTTCTTTTTCTGTGTGACTTATTTCAGTTAGAATCATCATACCTGAATCCACTCATTATGCTGCTAAGGGCCTGATGACATAGATTTCATTGCTGAGGGATATTGCATTGTACGTAAGTACCACAACTTCTTTATCCATTTTTCACTTTCTGCGATATTGAACTTGTACCGTAAACCAGGTTCTTGTAAACAGAGCCGTCCCAACCTTTGGGGTGGCTGTGTCTTTTTGATTTTAATTTCCCTAAGCTATAGGACCATAAGTGGAAGTGCCCTAGGCTCTGTTGCTTTGATTTTTAGATGTTTCAGGAAACACCATACACTTCTCCCGAGTGGCTGTTGGCAATTTACATCCCGCCCATCAGCATAACAAGGCTCCCAGGTCTCCATGGCCTGTCCTGACTTTCTGGATTTTACACTTTTTTCAGATGGCCCTTTTGACCGGGGGGAAGTGAGACTTCATTGTAGTGCAGATTTCCTTTGCAAGCTTGCTTGGTTGGCCAAAAAGGGCGTATGCGTTTTTTCCTGAATATATTCAGGAAAAAACGCATACGCCCTTTTTGGCCAAGTGCATCATTGTGGACGTTCTGCCTCTTTTCCTATGCTTTAAATGCAATTCCAGTCTACCTCCTGAAATCGGTTTCCTGCAATTCTGCCCCGCTTTCAAGTCCTCTTGGCAGCCTTACTTCAGTATATTTTTGGACGATAGCTGTCATTTATAACTCGGCAGGTTTGTGAATTACAGTGCCCCTGAGCTCCTTTCTTCAACTCGCTTTCTCGTGAGCTGGCCGCAACACCGCAGGATGGCTTCAGGCCCTAATCTGGTTCTGGCACGGCACGCTGAGCCTTTGGTTAATTCCTCTTCCTGGTGGGAAATGAGAGTTAAATTTGCCCGTCCAGACACCTCCAGCTAGTCTCTCATTGGTCCTCCCTATTCGTGTTCATCTTCTGCAGAAATTGCAAACTGGGCCAAACAGGAGGTTAAAGGCACTGACTCTCGAAGTCGGGAGAGTGTTAGTAAAGCATCTGGAATGTTGCACCCGAGTACCAGGGGACGAAAACTGAGACATATTTGAACCCGTCTCCCGCTACATGGTTTATCATACTCTGGGTTACACATGCATGTTTTAGCTGAAGGAAGAATACCTTAAACCTGGAGAGTTGAGACCCGTGGAATGGGTACCATGCAATATGACTTCAAAGGGACTTCATTTGCTCACCGAACCTCTCCAATCCTATCACTGCTGCGTTTATGCCCCTGTACACACGCTTGATTCTCTTTCGGAGACATAGCAGTCCATAGGTTTTAAGATACTTCCTAGTCAGGTATATTCTTAGGTGTTTAATATGGGGTGTTGACTCCATTTCGTTGAGCAAGGAGTAGCTCTTGTCTATTCCATATTTGGCTTAAGGAACTTTATCTGTGCTCATTTCAATCTCTGGTTTTATGCAGCACCCCAACTCACCTTTCCCCTTAAGCAAGCATAAGTTGGTTTTCTAAATTTGAGACCCTGTTCTGTTTTGGAATTCAGTTCCTGTGTAGCCAAGTTTACATTCCGTGTATTAGTGATATCTTATGATGTTTCTTTTTCTGTGTGACTTATTTCAGTTAGAATCATCATACCTGAATCCACTCATTATGCTGCTACGGGCCTGATGACATAGATTTCATTGCTGAGGGATATTGCATTGTACGTAAGTACCACAACTTCTTTATCCATTTTTCACTTTCTGCGATATTGAACTTGTACCGTAAACCAGGTTCTTGTAAACAGAGCCGTCCCAACCTTTGGGGTGGCTGTGTCTTTTTGATTTTAATTTCCCTAAGCTATAGGACCATAAGTGGAAGTGCCCTAGGCTCTGTTGCTTTGTTTTTTAGATGTTTCAGGAAACACCATACACTTCTCCCGAGTGGCTGTTGGCAATTTACATCCCGCCCATCAGCATAACAAGGCTCCCAGTTCTCCATGGCCTGTCCTGCCTTTCTGGATTTTACACTTTTTTCAGATGGCCCTTTTGACCGGGGGGAAGTGAGACTTCATTGTAGTGCAGATTTCCTTTGCAAGCTTGCTTGGTTGGCCAAAAAGGGCGTATGCGTTTTTTCCTGAATATATTCAGGAAAAAACGCATACGCCCTTTTTGGCCAAGTGCATCATTGTGGACGTTCTGCCTCTTTTCCTATGCTTTAAATGCAATTCCAGTCTACCTCCTGAAATCGGTTTCCTGCAATTCTGCCCCGCTTTCAAGTCCTCTTGGCAGCCTTACTTCAGTATATTTTTGGACGATAGCTGTCATTTATAACTCGGCAGGTTTGTGAATTACAGTGCCCCTGAGCTCCTTTCTTCAACTCGCTTTCTCGTGAGCTGGCCGCAACGCCGCATGGTTGCTTCAGGCCCTAATCTGGTTCCGGCACGGCACGCTGAGCCTTTGGTTAATTCCTCTTCCTGGTGGGAAATGAGAGTTAAATTTGCCCGTCCAGACACCTCCAGCTAGTCTCTCATTGGTTCTCCCTATTCCTGTTCATCTTCCGCAGAAATTGCAAACTGGGCCAAACAGGAGGTTAAAGGCACTGACTCTCCAAGTCAGGAGAGTGTTAGTAAAGCGTCTGGAATGTTGCACCCGAGTACCAGGGGACGAAAACTGACACATATTGGAACACGTCTCCCGATCACACGGTTGATCATACTCTGGGTTCCACATGCATGTTTTAGCTGAAGGAAGAATACCTTAAACCTGGAGAGTTGAGACCCGTGGAATGGGTACCATGCAATATGACTTCAAAGGGTCTTCATTTGCTCACCGAACCTCTCCAGTCCTATCACTGCTGTGTTTATTCCCCTGTACACACGCTTGATTCTCTTTCGGAGACATAGCAATCCATAGGTTTTAAGATAATTCCTAGTCAGGTACATTCTTAGGCGTTTAATATGGGGTGTTGAGTCCATTTCGTTGAGCAAGGAGTAGCTCTTGTCTATTCCATATTTGGCTTAAGGAACTTTATCTGTGCTCATTTCAATCTCTGGTTTTATGCAGCACCCCAACTCACCTTTCCCCTTAAGCAAGCATAAGTTGGTTTTCTAAATTTGAGACCCTGTTCTGTTTTGTAATTCAGTTCCTGTGTAGCCAAGTTTACATTCCGTGTATTAGTGATATCTTATGATGTTTCTTTTTCTGTGAGACTTATTTCAGTTAGAATCTTCGTACCTGAATCCACTCATTATGCTGCTACGGGCCTGATGACATAGATTTCCTTGCTGAGTGATATTGCATTGTACGTAAGTACCACAACTTCTTTATCCATTTTTCACTTTCTGCGATATTGAACTTGTACCGAAAATGAGTTTCTTGTAAACAGAGCCGTCCAACTATTTTGGGTGGCTCTGTCTTTTTTATTTTAATATCCCTAAGCTATAGGACCATAAGTGGAAGTGCCCTAGGCTCTGTTGCTTTGTTTTTTAGATGTTTCAGGAAACACCATACACTTCTCCCGAGTGGCTGTTGGCAATTTACATCCCGCCCATCAGCATAACAAGGCTCCCAGGTCTCCATGGCCTGTCCTGACTTTCTGGATTTTACACTTTTTTCAGATGGCCCTTTTGACTGGGGGGAAGTGAGACTTCATTGTAGTGCAGATTTCCTTTGCAAGCTTGCTTGGTTGGCCAAAAAGGGCGTATGCGTTTTTTCCTGAATATATTCAGGAAAAAACGCATACGCCCTTTTTGGCCAAGTGCATCATTGTGGACGTTCTGCCTCTTTTCCTATGCTTTAAATGCAATTCCAGTCTACCTCCTGAAATCGGTTTCCTGCAATTCTGCCCCGCTTTCAAGTCCTCTTGGCAGCCTTACTTCAGTATATTTTTGGACGATAGCTGTCATTTATAACTCGGCAGGTTTGTGAATTACAGTGCCCCTGAGCTCCTTTCTTCAACTCGCTTTCTCGTGAGCTGGCCGCAACACCGCAGGATGGCTTCAGGCCCTAATCTGGTTCCGGCACGGCACGCTGAGCTTTTGGTTAATTCCTCTTCCTGGTGGGAAATGAGAGTTAAATTTGCCCGTCCAGACACCTCCAGCTAGAGTCTCATTGGTTCTCCCTATTCCTGTTCATCTTCCGCAGAAATTGCAAACTGGACCAAACAGGAGGTTAAAGGCACTGACTCTCCAAGTCGGGAGAGTGTTAGTAAAGCGTCTGGAATGTTGCACCCGAGTACCAGGGGACGAAAACTGACACATATTGGAACACGTCTCCCGATCACACGGTTGATCATACTCTGGGTTCCACATGCATGTTTTAGCTGAAGGAAGAATCCCTTAAACCTGGAGAGTTGAGACCCGTGGAATGGGTACCATGCAATATGACTTCAAAGGGTCTTCATTTGCTCACCGAACCTCTCCAGTCCTATCACTGCTGCGTTTATGCCCCTGTACACACGCTTGATTCTCTTTCGGAGACATAGCAATCCATAGGTTTTAAGATACTTCCTAGTCAGGTACATTCTTAGGCGTTTAATATGGGGTGTTGAGTCCATTTCGTTGAGCAAGGAGTAGCTCTTGTCTATTCCATATTTGGCTTAAGGAACTTTGTCTGTGCTCATTTCAATCTCTGGTTTTATGCAGCACCCCAACTCACCTTTCCCGTTAAGCAAGCATAAGTTGGGTTTCTAAATTTGAGACCCTGTTCTGTTTTGTAATTCAGTTCCTGTGTAGCCAAGTTTACATTCCGTGTATTAGTGATATCTTATGATGTTTCTTTTTCTGTGAGACTTATTTCAGTTAGAATCTTCGTACCTGAATCCACTCATTATGCTGCTACGGGCCTGAGGACATAGATTTCCTTGCTGAGTGATATTGCATTGTACGTAAGTACCACAATTTCTTTATCCATTTTTCACTTTCTGCGATATTGAACTTGTACCGAAAATGAGTTTCTTGTAAACAGAGCCGTCCCAACTATTTTGGGGTGGCTGTGTCTTTTTGATTTTAATTTCCCTAAGCTATAGGACCATAAGTGGAAGTGCCCTAGTCTCTGTTGCTTTGTTTTTTAGATGTTTCAGGAAACACCATACACTTCTCCCGAGTGGCTGTTGGCAATTTACATCCCGCCCATCAGCATAACAAGGCTCCCAGGTCTCCATGGCCTGTCCTGACTTTCTGGATTTTACACTTTTTTCAGATGGCCCTTTTGACCGGGGGGAAGTGAGACTTCATTGTAGTGCAGATTTCCTTTGCAAGCTTGCTTGGTTGGCCAAGAAGGGCGTATGCTTTTTTTCCTGAATATATTCAGGAAAAAACGCATACGCCCTTTTTGGCCAAGTGCATCATTGTGGACGTTCTGCCTCTTTTCCTATGCTTTAAATGCAATTCCAGTCTACCTCCTGAAATCGGTTTCCTGCAATTCTGCCCCACTTTCAAGTCCTCTTGGCAGCCTTACTTCAGTATATTTTTGGACGATAGCTGTCATTTATAACTCGGCAGGTTTGTGAATTACAGTGCCCCTGAGCTCCTTTCTTCAACTCGCTTTCTCGTAAGCTGGCCGCAACACCGCAGGATGGCTTCAGGCCCTAATCTGGTTCTGGCACGGCACGCTGAGCCTTTGGTTAATTCCTCTTCCTGGTGGGAAATGAGAGTTAAATTTGCCCGTCCAGACACCTCCAGCTAGTCTCTCATTGGTCCTCCCTATTCGTGTTCATCTTCTGCAGAAATTGCAAACTGGGCCAAACAGGAGGTTAAAGGCACTGACTCTCGAAGTCGGGAGAGTGTTAGTAAAGCATCTGGAATGTTGCACCCGAGTACCAGGGGACGAAAACTGAGACATATTTGAACCCGTCTCCCGCTACATGGTTTATCATACTCTGGGTTACACATGCATGTTTTAGCTGAAGGAAGAATACCTTAAACCTGGAGAGTTGAGACCCGTGGAATGGGTACCATGCAATATGACTTCAAAGGGACTTCATTTGCTCACCGAACCTCTCCAATCCTATCACTGCTGCGTTTATGCCCCTGTACACACGCTTGATTCTCTTTCGGAGACATAGCAGTCCATAGGTTTTAAGATACTTCCTAGTCAGGTATATTCTTAGGTGTTTAATATGGGGTGTTGACTCCATTTCGTTGAGCAAGGAGTAGCTCTTGTCTATTCCATATTTGGCTTAAGGAACTTTATCTGTGCTCATTTCAATCTCTGGTTTTATGCAGCACCCCAACTCACCTTTCCCCTTAAGCAAGCATAAGTTGGGTTTCTAAATTTGAGACCCTGTTCTGTTTTGTAATTCAATTCCTGTGTAGCCAAGTTTACATTCCGTGTATTAGTGATATCTTATGATGTTTCTTTTTCTGTGTGACTTATTTCAGTTAGAATCATCATACCTGAATCCACTCATTATGCTGCTACGGGCCTGATGACATAGATTTCATTGCTGAGTGATATTGCATTGTACGTAAGTACCACAACTTCTTTATCCATTTTTCACTTTCTGCGATATTGAACTTGTACCGTAAACCAGGTTCTTGTAAACAGAGCCGTCCCAACCTTTGGGGTGGCTGTGTCTTTTTGATTTTAATTTCCCTAAGCTATAGGACCATAAGTGGAAGTGCCCTAGGCTCTGTTGCTTTGTTTTTTAGATGTTTCAGGAAACACCATACACTTCTCCCGAGTGGCTGTTGGCAATTTACATCCCGCCCATCAGCATAACAAGGCTCCCAGTTCTCCATGGCCTGTCCTGCCTTTCTGGATTTTACACTTTTTTCAGATGGCCCTTTTGACCAGGGGGAAGTGAGACTTCATTGTAGTGCAGATTTCCTTTGCAAGCTTGCTTGGTTGGCCAAAAAGGGCGTATGCGTTTTTTCCTGAATATATTCAGGACAAAACGCATACGCACTTTTTGGCCAAGTGCATCATTGTGGACGTTCTGCCTCTTTTCCTATGCTTTAAATGCAATTCCAGTCTACCTCCTGAAATCGGTTTCCTGCAATTCTGCCCCGCATTCAAGTCCTCTTGGCAGCCTTACTTCAGTATATTTTTGGACGATAGCTGTCATTTATAACTCGGCAGGTTTGTGAATTACAGTGCCCCTGAGCTCCTTTCTTCAACTCGCTTTCTCGTGAGCTGGCCGCAACACCGCAGGATGGCTTCAGGCCCTAATCTGCTTCCGGCACGGCACGCTGAGCTTTTGGTTAATTCCTCTTCCTGGTGGGAAATGAGAGTTAAATTTGCCCGTCCAGACACCTCCAGCTAGTCTCTCATTGGTTCTCCCTATTCCTGTTCATCTTCCGCAGAAATTGCAAACTGGACCAAACAGGAGGTTAAAGGCACTGACTCTCGAAGTCGGGAGAGTGTTAGTAAAGCGTCTGGAATGTTGCACCCGAGTACCAGGGGACGAAAACTGACACATATTGGAATACGTCTTCCGATCACACGGTTGATCATACTCTGGGTTCCACATGCATGTTTTAGCTGAAGGAAGAATACCTTAAACCTGGAGAGTTGAGACCCGTGGAATGGGTACCATGCAATATGACTTCAAAGGGTCTTCATTTGCTCACCGAACCTCTCCAGTCCTATCACTGCTGCGTTTATGCCCCTGTACACACGCTTGATTCTCTTTCGGAGACATAGCAATCCATAGGTTTTAAGATACTTCCTAGTCAGGTACATTCTTAGGCGTTTAATATGGGGTGTTGAGTCCATTTCGTTGAGCAAGGAGTAGCTCTTGTCTATTCCATATTTGGCTTAAGGAACTTTATCTGTGCTCATTTCAATCTCTGGTTTTATGCAGCACCCCAACTCACCTTTCCCCTTAAGCAAGCATAAGTTGGGTTTCTAAATTTGAGACCCTGTTCTGTTTTGGAATTCAGTTCCTGTGTAGCCAAGTTTACATTCCGTGTATTAGTGATATCTTATGATGTTTCTTTTTCTGTGTGACTTATTTCAGTTAGAATCATCATACCTGAATCCACTCATTATGCTGCTACGGGCCTGATGACATAGATTTCATTGCTGAGGGATATTGCATTGTACGTAAGTACCACAACTTCTTTATCCATTTTTCACTTTCTGCGATATTGAACTTGTACCGTAAACCAGGTTCTTGTAAACAGAGCCGTCCCAACCTTTGGGGTGGCTGTGTCTTTTTGATTTTAATTTCCCTAAGCTATAGGACCATAAGTGGAAGTGCCCTAGGCTCTGTTGCTTTGATTTTTAGATGTTTCAGGAAACACCATACACTTCTCCCGAGTGGCTGTTGGCAATTTACATCCCGCCCATCAGCATAACAAGGCTCCCAGGTCTCCATGGCCTGTCCTGACTTTCTGGATTTTACACTTTTTTCAGATGGCCCTTTTGACCGGGGGGAAGTGAGACTTCATTGTAGTGCAGATTTCCTTTGCAAGCTTGCTTGGTTGGCCAAAAAGGGCGTATGCGTTTTTTCCTGAATATATTCAGGAAAAAACGCATACGCCCTTTTTGGCCAAGTGCATCATTGTGGACGTTCTGCCTCTTTTCCTATGCTTTAAATGCAATTCCAGTCTACCTCCTGAAATCGGTTTCCTGCAATTCTGCCCCGCTTTCAAGTCCTCTTGGCAGCCTTACTTCAGTATAATTTTGGACGATAGCTGTCATTTATAACTCGGCAGGTTTGTGAATTACAGTGCCCCTGAGCTCCTTTCTTCAACTCGCTTTCTCGTGAGCTGGCCGCAACACCGCAGGATGGTTTCAGGCTCTAATCTGGTTCCGGCCCGGCACGCTGAGCCTTTGGTTAATTCCTCTTCCTGGTGGGAAATGAGAGTTAAATTTGCCCGTCCAGACACCTCCAGCTAGTCTCTCATTGGTCCTCCCTATTCGTGTTCATCTTCTGCAGAAATTGCAAACTGGGCCAAACAGGAGGTTAAAGGCACTGACTCTCGAAGTCGGGAGAGTGTTAGTAAAGCATCTGGAATGTTGCACCCGAGTACCAGGGGACGAAAACTGAGACATATTTGAACCCGTCTCCCGCTACATGGTTTATCATACTCTGGGTTACACATGCATGTTTTAGCTGAAGGAAGAATACCTTAAACCTGGAGAGTTGAGACCCGTGGAATGGGTACCATGCAATATGACTTCAAAGGGACTTCATTTGCTCACCGAACCTCTCCAATCCTATCACTGCTGCGTTTATGCCCCTGTACACACGCTTGATTCTCTTTCGGAGACATAGCAGTCCATAGGTTTTAAGATACTTCCTAGTCAGGTATATTCTTAGGTGTTTAATATGGGGTGTTGACTCCATTTCGTTGAGCAAGGGGTAGCTCTAGTCTATTCCATATTTGGCTTAAGGAACTTTATCTGTGCTCATTTCAATCTCTGGTTTTATGCAGCACCCCAACTCACCTTTCCCCTTAAGCAAGCATAAGTTGGGTTTCTAAATTTGAGACCCTGTTCTGTTTTGTAATTCAATTCCTGTGTAGCCAAGTTTACATTCCGTGTATTAGTGATATCTTATGATGTTTCTTTTTCTGTGTGACTTATTTCAGTTAGAATCATCATACCTGAATCCACTCATTATGCTGCTACGGGCCTGATGACATAGATTTCATTGCTGAGTGATATTGCATTGTACGTAAGTACCACAACTTCTTTATCCATTTTTCACTTTCTGCGATATTGAACTTGTACCGTAAACCAGGTTCTTGTAAACAGAGCCGTCCCAACCTTTGGGGTGGCTGTGTCTTTTTGATTTTAATTTCCCTAAGCTATAGGACCATAAGTGGAAGTGCCCTAGGCTCTGTTGCTTTGTTTTTTAGATGTTTCAGGAAACACCATACACTTCTCCCGAGTGGCTGTTGGCAATTTACATCCCGCCCATCAGCATAACAAGGCTCCCAGGTCTCCATGGCCTGTCCTGACTTTCTGGATTTTACACTTTTTTCAGATGGCCCTTTTGACCGGGGGGAAGTGAGACTTCATTGTAGTGCAGATTTCCTTTGCAAGCTTGCTTGGTTGGCCAAAAAGGGCGTATGCGTTTTTTCCTGAATATATTCAGGAAAAAACGCATACGCCCTTTTTGGCCAAGTGCATCATTGTGGACGTTCTGCCTCTTTTCCTATGCTTTAAATGCAATTCCAGTCTACCTCCTGAAATCGGTTTCCTGCAATTCTGCCCCGCTTTCAAGTCCTCTTGGCAGCCTTACTTCAGTATAATTTTGGACGATAGCTGTCATTTATAACTCGGCAGGTTTGTGAATTACAGTGCCCCTGAGCTCCTTTCTTCAACTCGCTTTCTCGTGAGCTGGCCGCAACACCGCAGGATGGTTTCAGGCCCTAATCTGGTTCCGGCCCGGCACGCTGAGCCTTTGGTTAATTCCTCTTCCTGGTGGGAAATGAGAGTTAAATTTGCCCGTCCAGACACCTCCAGCTAGTCTCTCATTGGTCCTCCCTATTCGTGTTCATCTTCTGCAGAAATTGCAAACTGGGCCAAACAGGAGGTTAAAGGCACTGACTCTCGAAGTCGGGAGAGTGTTAGTAAAACATCTGGAATGTTGCACACGAGTACCAGGGGACGAAAACTGAGACATATTTGAACCCGTCTCCCGCTCACATGGTTTATCATACTCTGGGTTACACATGCATGTTTTAGCTGAAGGAAGAATACCTTAAACCTGGAAAGTTGACCCGTGGAATGAGTACCATGCAATATGACTTCAAAGGGACTTCATTTGCTCACCGAACCTCTCCAATCCTATCACTGCTGCGTTTATGCCCCTGTACACACGCTTGATTCTCTTTCGGAGACATAGCAGTCCATAGGTTTTAAGATACTTCCTAGTCAGGTATATTCTTAGGTGTTTAATATGGGGTTTTGACTCCATTTCGTTGAGCAAGGAGTAGCTCTTGTCTATTCCATATTTGGCTTAAGGAACTTTATCTGTGCTCATTTCAATCTCTGGCTTTATGCAGCACCCCAACTCACCTTTCCCCTTAAGCAAGCATAAGTTGGGTTTCTGAATTTGAGACCCTGTTCTGTTTTGTAATTCAATTCCTGTGTAGCCAAGTTTACATTCCGTGTATTAGTGATATCTTATGATGTTTCTTTTTCTGTGTGACTTATTTCAGTTAGAATCATCATACCTGAATCCACTCATTATGCTGCTACGGGCCTGATGACATAGATTTCATTGCTGAGTGATATTGCATTGTACGTAAGTACCACAACTTCTTTATCCATTTTTCACTTTCTGCGATATTGAACTTGTACCGTAAACCAGGTTCTTGTAAACAGAGCCGTCCCAACTATTTTGGGGTGGCTGTGTCTTTTTGATTTTAATTTCCCTAAGCTATAGGACCATAAGTGGAAGTGCCCTAGGCTCTGTTGCTTTGTTTTTTAGATGTTTCAGGAAACACCATACACTTCTCCCGAGTGGCTGTTGGCAATTTACATCCCGCCCATCAGCATAACAAGGCTCCCAGTTCTCCATGGCCTGTCCTGCCTTTCTGGATTTTACACTTTTTTCAGATGGCCCTTTTGACCGGGGGGAAGTGAGACTTCATTGTAGTGCAGATTTCCTTTGCAAGCTTGCTTGGTTGGCCAAAAAGTGCGTATGCGTTTTTTCCTGAATATATTCAGGACAAAACGCATACGCCCTTTTTGGCCAAGTGCATCATTGTGGACGTTCTGCCTCTTTTCCTATGCTTTAAATGCAATTCCAGTCTACCTCCTGAAATCGGTTTCCTGCAATTCTGCCCCGCTTTCAAGTCCTCTTGGCAGCCTTACTTCAGTATATTTTTGGACGATAGCTGTCATTTATAACTCTGCAGGTTTGTGAATTACAGTGCCCCTGAGCTCCTTTCTTCAACTCGCTTTCTCGTGAGCTGGCCGCAACACCGCAGGATGGCTTCAGGCCCTAATCTGGTTCCGGCACGGCACGCTGAGCTTTTGGTTCATTCCTCTTCCTGGTGGGAAATGAGAGTTAAATTTGCCCGTCCAGACACCTCCAGCTAGTCTCTCATTGGTTCTCCCTATTCCTGTTCATCTTCCGCAGAAATTGCAAACTGGACCAAACAGGAGGTTAAAGGCACTGACTCTCCAAGTCGGGAGAGTGTTAGTAAAGCGTCTGGAATGTTGCACCCGAGTACCAGGGGACGAAAACTGACACATATTGGAACACGTCTCCCGATCACACGGTTGATCATACTCTGGGTTCCACATGCATGTTTTAGCTGAAGGAAGAATACCTTAAACCTGGAGAGTTGAGACCCGTGGAATGGGTACCATGCAATATGACTTCAAAGGGTCTTCATTTGCTCACCGAACCTCTCCAGTCCTATCACTGCTGCGTTTATGCCCCTGTACACACGCTTGATTCTCTTTCGGAGACATAGCAATCCATAGGTTTTAAGATACTTCCTAGTCAGGTACATTCTTAGGCGTTTAATATGGGGTGTTGAGTCCATTTCGTTGAGCAAGGAGTAGCTCTTGTCTATTCCATATTTGGCTTAAGGAACTTTATCTGTGCTCATTTCAATCTCTGGTTTTATGCAGCACCCCAACTCACCTTTCCCCTTAAGCAAGCATAAGTTGGGTTTCTAAATTTGAGACCCTGTTCTGTTTTGGAATTCAGTTCCTGTGTAGCCAAGTTTACATTCCGTGTATTAGTGATATCTTATGATGTTTCTTTTTCTGTGAGACTTATTTCAGTTAGAATCTTCGTACCTGAATCCACTCATTATGCTGCTACGGGCCTGATGACATAGATTTCCTTGCTGAGTGATATTGCATTGTACGTAAGTACCACAACTTCTTTATCCATTTTTCACTTTCTGCGATATTGAACTTGTACCGAAAATGAGTTTCTTGTAAACAGAGCCGTCCCAACTATTTTGGGTGGCTCTGTCTTTTTTATTTTAATTTCCCTAAGCTATAGGACCATAAGTGGAAGTGCCCTAAGCTCTGTTTCTTTGTTTTTTAGATGTTTCAGGAAACACCATACACTTCTCCCGAGTGGCTGTTGGCAATTTACATCCCGCCCATCAGCATAACAAGGCTCCCAGGTCTCCATGGCCTGTCCTGACTTTCTGGATTTTACACTTTTTTCAGATGGCCCTTTTGACCGGGGGGAAGTGAGACTTCATTGTAGTGCAGATTTCCTTTGCAAGCTTGCTTGGTTGGCCAAAAAGGGCGTATGCGTTTTTTCCTGAATATATTCAGGAAAAAACGCATACGCCCTTTTTGGCCAAGTGCATCATTGTGGACGTTCTGCCTCTTTTCCTATGCTTTAAATGCAATTCCAGTCTACCTCCTGAAATCGGTTTCCTGCAATTCTGCCCCGCTTTCAAGTCCTCTTGGCAGCCTTACTTCAGTATATTTTTGGACGATAGCTGTCATTTATAACTCGGCAGGTTTGTGAATTACAGTGCCCCTGAGCTCCTTTCTTCAACTCGCTTTCTCGTGAGCTGGCCGCAACACCGCAGGATGGCTTCAGGCCCTAATCTGGTTCTGGCACGGCATGCTGAGCCTTTGGTTAATTCCTCTTCCTGGTGGGAAATGAGAGTTAAATTTGCTCGTCCAGACACCTCCAGCTAGTCTCTCATTGGTCCTCCCTATTCGTGTTCATCTTCTGCAGAAATTGCAAACTGGGCCAAACAGGAGGTTAAAGGCACTGACTCTCGAAGTCGGGAGAGTGTTAGTAAAGCATCTGGAATGTTGCACCCGAGTACCAGGGGACGAAAACTGAGACATATTTGAACCCGTCTCCCGCTCACATGGTTTATCATACTCTGGGTTACACATGCATGTTTTAGCTGAAGGAAGAATACCTTAAACCTGGAGAGTTGAGACCCGTGGAATGGGTACCATGCAATATGACTTCAAAGGGTCTTCATTTGCTCACCGAACCTCTCCAATCCTATCACTGCTGCGTTTATGCCCCTGTACACACGCTTGATTCTCTTTCGGAGACATAGCAGTCCATAGGTTTTAAGATACTTCCTAGTCAGGTATATTCTTAGGTGTTTAATATGGGGTGTTGACTCCATTTCGTTGAGCAAGGAGTAGCTCTTGTCTATTCCATATTTGGCTTAAGGAACTTTATCTGTGCTCATTTCAATCTCTGGTTTTATGCAGCACCCCAACTCACCTTTCCCCTTAAGCAAGCATAAGTTGGGTTTCTAAATTTGAGACCCTGTTCTGTTTTGTAATTCAATTCCTGTGTAGCCAAGTTTACATTCCGTGTATTAGTGATATCTTATGATGTTTCTTTTTCTGTGTGACTTATTTCAGTTAGAATCATCATACCTGAATCCACTCATTATGCTGCTACGGGCCTGATGACATAGATTTCATTGCTGAGTGATATTGCATTGTACGTAAGTACCACAATTTCTTTATGCATTTTTCACTTTCTGCGATATTGAACTTGTACCGTAAACCAGGTTCTTGTAAACAGAGCCGTCCCAACCTTTGGGGTGGCTGTGTCTTTTTGATTTTAATTTCCCTAAGCTATAGGACCATAAGTGGAAGTGCCCTAGGCTCTGTTGCTTTGATTTTTAGATGTTTCAGGAAACACCATACACTTCTCCCGAGTGGCTGTTGGCAATTTACATCCCGCCCATCAGCATAACAAGGCTCCCAGTTCTCCATGGCCTGTCCTGCCTTTCTGGATTTTACACTTTTTTCAGATGGCCCTTTTGACCGGGGGGAAGTGAGACTTCATTGTAGTGCAGATTTCCTTTGCAAGCTTGCTTGGTTGGCCAAAAAGTGCGTATGCGTTTTTTCCTGAATATATTCTGGACAAAACGCATACGCCCTTTTTGGCCAAGTGCATCATTGTGGACGTTCTGCCTCTTTTCCTATGCTTTAAATGCAATTCCAGTCTACCTCCTGAAATCGGTTTCCTGCAATTCTGCCCCACTTTCAAGTCCTCTTGGCAGCCTTACTTCAGTATATTTTTGGACGATAGCTGTCATTTATAACTCGGCAGGTTTGTGAATTACAGTGTCCCTGAGCTCCTTTCTTCAACTCGCTTTCTCGTGAGCTGGCCGCAACACCGCAGGATGGCTTCAGGCCCTAATCTGCTTCCGGCACGGCACGCTGAGCTTTTGGTTAATTCCTCTTCCTGGTGGGAAATGAGAGTTAAATTTGCCCGTCCAGACACCTCCAGCTAGTCTCTCATTGGTTCTCCCTATTCCTGTTCATCTTCCGCAGAAATTGCAAACTGGACCAAACAGGAGGTTAAAGGCACTGACTCTCCAAGTCGGGAGAGTGTTAGTAAAGCGTCTGGAATGTTGCACCCGAGTACCAGGGGACGAAAACTGACACATATTGGAACACGTCTCCCGATCACACGGTTGATCATACTCTGGGTTCCACATGCATGTTTTAGCTGAAGGAAGAATACCTTAAACCTGGAGAGTTGAGACCCGTGGAATGGGTACCATGCAATATGACTTCAAAGGGTCTTCATTTGCTCACCGAACCTCTCCAGTCCTATCACTGCTGCGTTTATGCCCCTGTACACACACTTGATTCTCTTTCGGAGACATAGCAATCCATAGGTTTTAAGATGCTTGCTAGTCAGGTACATTCTTAGGCGTTTAATATGGGGTGTTGAGTCCATTACGTTGAGCAAGGAGTAGCTCTTGTCTATTCCATATTTGGCTTAAGGAACTTTATCTGTGCTCATTTCAATCTCTGGTTTTATGCAGCACCCCAACTCACCTTTCCCCTTAAGCAAGCATAAGTTGGGTTTCTAAATTTGAGACCCTGTTCTGTTTTGGAATTCAGTTCCTGTGTAGCCAAGTTTACATTCCGTGTATTAGTGATATCTTATGATGTTTCTTTTTCTGTGAGACTTATTTCAGTTAGAATCTTCGTACCTGAATCCACTCATTATGCTGCTACGGGCCTGATGACATAGATTTCCTTGCTGAGTGATATTGCATTGTACGTAAGTACCACAACTTCTTTATGCATTTTTCACTTTCTGCGATATTGAACTTGTACCGAAAATGAGTTTCTTATAAACAGAGCCGTCCCAACTATTTTGGGTGGCTCTGTCTTTTTTATTTTAATTTCCCTAAGCTATAGGACCATAAGTGGAAGTGCCCTAGGCTCTGTTGCTTTGTTTTTTAGATGTTTCAGGAAACACCATACACTTCTCCCGAGTGGCTGTTGGCAATTTACATCCCGCCCATCAGCATAACAAGGCTCCCAGTTCTCCATGGCCTGTCCTGCCTTTCTGGATTTTACACTTTTTTCAGATGGCTCTTTTGACCGGGGGGAAGTGAGACTACATTGTAGTGCAGATTTCCTTTGCAAGCTTGCTTGGTTGGCCAAAAAGGGCGTATGCGTTTTTTCCTGAATATATTCAGGAAAAAACGCATACGCCCTTTTTGGCCAAGTGCATCATTGTGGACGTTCTGCCTCTTTTCCTATGCTTTAAATGCAATTCCAGTCTACCTCCTGAAATCGGTTTCCTGCAATTCTGCCCCGCTTTCAAGTCGTCTTGGCAGGTTTACTTCTGTATATTTTTGGACGATAGCTGTCATTTATAACTCGGCAGGTTTGTGAATTACAGTGCCCCTGAGCTCCTTTCTTCAACTCGCTTTCTCGTGAGATGGCCGCAACACCGCAGGATGGCTTCAGGCCCTAATCTGGTTCCGGCACGGCACGTTGAGCCTTTGGTTAATTCCTCTTCCTGGTGGGAAATGAGAGTTAAATTTGCCCGTCCAGACACCTCCGGCTAGTCTGTCATTGGTTCTCCCTATTCCTGTTCATCTTCCGCAGAAATTGCAAACTGGGCCAAACAGGAGGTTAAAGGCACTGACTGTCCAAGTCGGGAGAGTGTTAGTAAAGCGTCTGGGATGTTGCACCCGAGTACCAGGGGACGAAAACTGAGACATATTGGAACACGTCTTCCGATCACACGGTTGATCATACTCTGGGTTCCACATGCATGTTTTAGCTGAAGGAAGAATACCTTAAACCTGGAGAGTTGAGACCCGTGGAATGGGTACCATGCAATATGACTTCAAAGGGTCTTCATTTGCTCACCGAACCTCTCCAATCCTATCACTGCTGCGTTTATGCCCCTGTACACACGCTTGATTCTCTTTCGGAGACATAGCAATCCATAGGTTTTAAGATACTTCCTAGTCAGGTACATTCTTAGGCGTTTAATATGGGGTGTTGAGTCCATTTCGTTGAGCAAGGAGTAGCTCTTGTCTATTCCATATTTGGCTTAAGGAACTTTATCTGTGCTCATTTCAATCTCTGGTTTTATGCAGCACCCCAACTCACCTTTCCCCTTAAGCAAGCATAAGTTGGGTTTCTAAATTTGAGACCCTGTTCTGTTTTGGAATTCAGTTCCTGTGTAGCCAAGTTTACATTCCGTGTATTAGTGATATCTTATGATGTTTCTTTTTCTGTGAGACTTATTTCAGTTAGAATCTTCGTACCTGAATCCACTCATTATGCTGCTACGGGCCTGATGACATAGATTTCCTTGCTGAGTGATATTGCATTGTACGTAAGTACCACAACGTCTTTATGCATTTTTCACTTTCTGCGATATTGAACTTGTACCGTAAACCACGTTCTTGTAAACAGAGCCGTCCCAACCTTTGGGGTGGCTGTGTCTTTTTGATTTTAATTTCCCTAAGCTATAGGACCATAAGTGGAAGTGCCCTAGGCTCTGTTGCTTTGTTTTTTAGATGTTTCAGGAAACACCATACACTTCTCCCGAGTGGCTGTTGGCAATTTACATCCCGCCCATCAGCATAACAAGGCTCCCAGTTCTCCATGGCCTGTCCTGCCTTTCTGGATTTTACACTTTTTTCAGATGGCCCTTTTGACCGGGGGGAAGTGAGACTTCATTGTAGTGCATATTTCCTTTGCAAGCTTGCTTGGTTGGCCAAAAAGTGCGTATGCGTTTTTTCCTGAATATATTCAGGAAAAAACGCATACGCCCTTTTTGGCCAAGTGCATCATTGTGGACGTTCTGCCTCTTTTCCTATGCTTTAAATGCAATTCCAGTCTACCTCCTGAAATCGGTTTCCTGCAATTCTGCCCCACTTTCAAGTCCTCTTGGCAGCCTTACTTCAGTATATTTTTGGACGATAGCTGTCATTTATAACTCGGCAGGTTTGTGAATTACAGTGCCCCTGAGCTCCTTTCTTCAACTCGCTTTCTCGTGAGCTGGCCACAACACCGCAGGATGGCTTCAGGCCCTAATCTGGTTCCGGCACGGCACGCTGAGCTTTTGGTTAATTCCTCTTCCTGGTGGGAAATGAGAGTTAAATTTGCCCGTCCAGACACCTCCAGCTAGTCTCTCATTGGTTCTCCCTATTCCTGTTCATCTTCCGCAGAAATTGCAAACTGGACCAAACAGGAGGTTAAAGGCACTGACTCTCCAAGTCGGGAGAGTGTTAGTAAAGCGTCTGGAATGTTGCACCCGAGTACCAGGGGACGAAAACTGACACATATTGGAACACGTCTCCCGATCACACGGTTGATCATACTCTGGGTTCCACATGCATGTTTTAGCTGAAGGAAGAATCCCTTAAACCTGGAGAGTTGAGACCCATGGAATGGGTACCATGCAATATGACTTCAAAGGGTCTTCATTTGCTCACCGAACCTCTCCAGTCCTATCACTGCTGCGTTTATGCCCCTGTACACATGCTTGATTCTCTTTCGGAGACATAGCAATCCATAGGTTTTAAGATACTTCCTAGTCAGGTACATTCTTAGGCGTTTAATATGGGGTGTTGAGTCCATTTCGTTGAGCAAGGAGTAGCTCTTGTCTATTCCATATTTGGCTTAAGGAACTTTATCTGTGCTCATTTCAATCTCTGGTTTTATGCAGCACCCCAACTCACCTTTCCCCTTAAGCAAGCATAAGTTGGGTTTCTAAATTTGAGACCCTGTTCTGTTTTGGAATTCAGTTCCTGTGTAGCCAAGTTTACATTCCGTGTATTAGTGATATCTTATGATGTTTCTTTTTCTGTGAGACTTATTTCAGTTAGAATCTTCGTACCTGAATCCACTCATTATGCTGCTACGGGCCTGATGACATAGATTTCCTTGCTGAGTGATATTGCATTGTACGTAAGTACCACAACTTCTTTATGCATTTTTCACTTTCTGCGATATTGAACTTGTACCGAAAATGAGTTTCTTATAAACAGAGCCGTCCCAACTATTTTGGGTGGCTCTGTCTTTTTTATTTTAACTTCCCTAAGCTATAGGACCATAAGTGGAAGTGCCCTAGGCTTTGTTGCTTTGTTTTTTAGATGTTTCAGGAAACACCATACACTTCTCCCGAGTGGCTGTTGGCAATTTACATCCCGCCCATCAGCATAACAAGGCTCCCAGTTCTCCATGGCCTGTCCTGCCTTTCTGGATTTTACACTTTTTTCAGATGGCCCTTTTGACCGGGGGGAAGTGAGACTACATTGTAGTGGAGATTTCCTTTGCAAGCTTGCTTGGTTGGCCAAAAAGGGCGTATGCGTTTTTTCCTGAATATATTCAGGAAAAAACGCATACGCCCTTTTTGGCCAAGTGCATCATTGTGGACGTTCTGCCTCTTTTCCTATGCTTTAAATGCAATTCCAGTCTACCTCCTGAAATCGGTTTCCTGCAATTCTGCCCCGCTTTCAAGTCCTCTTGGCAGGTTTACTTCTGTATATTTTTGGACGATAGCTGTCATTTATAACTCTGCAGGTTTGTGAATTACAGTGCCCCTGAGCTCCTTTCTTCAACTCGCTTTCTCGTGAGATGGCCGCAACACCGCAGGATGGCTTCAGGCCCTAATCTGGTTCCGGCACGGCACGTTGAGCCTTTGGTTAATTCCTCTTCCTGGCGGGAAATGAGAGTTAAATTTGCCCGTCCAGACACCTCCGGCTAGTCTGTCATTGGTTCTCCCTATTCCTGTTCATCTTCCGCAGAAATTGCAAACTGGGCCATACAGGAGGTTAAAGGCACTGACTGTCCAAGTCGGGAGAGTGTTAGTAAAGCGTCTGGGATGTTGCACCCGAGTACCAGGGGACGAAAACTGACACATATTGGAACACGTCTCCCGCTCACATGGTTGATCATACTCTGGGTTCCACATGCATGTTTTAGCTGAAGGAAGAATACCTTAAACCTGGAAAGTTGAGACCCGTGGAATGGGTACCATGCAATATGACTTCAAAGGGACTTCATTTGCTCACCGAACCTCTCCAATCCTATCACTGCTGCGTTTATGCCCCTGTACACACGCTTGATTCTCTTTCGGAGACATAGCAGTCCATAGGTTTTAAGATACTTCCTAGTCAGGTATATTCTTAGGTGTTTAATATGGGGTGTTGACTCCATTTCGTTGAGCAAGGAGTAGCTCTTGTCTATTCCATATTTGGCTTAAGGAACTTTATCTGTGCTCATTTCAATCTCTGGTTTTATGCAGCACCCCAACTCACCTTTCCCCTTAAGCAAGCATAAGTTGGGTTTCTAAATTTTTGGGACCCTGTTCTGTTTTGTAATTCAATTCCTGTGTAGCCAAGTTTACATTCTGTGTATTAGTGATATCTTATGATGTTTCTTTTTCTGTGTGACTTGTTTCAGTTAGAATCATCATACCTGAATCCACTCATTATGCTGCTACGGGCCTGATGACATAGATTTCATTGCTGAGTGATATTGCATTGTACGTAAGTACCACAACTTCTTTATCCATTTTTCACTTTCTGCGATATTGAACTTGTACCGTAAACCAGGTTCTTGTAAACAGAGCCGTCCCAACCTTTGGGGTGGCTGTGTCTTTTTGATTTTAATTTCCCTAAGCTATAGGACCATAAGTGGAAGTGCCCTAGGCTCTGTTGCTTTGTTTTTTAGATGTTTCAGGAAACACCATACACTTCTCCCGAGTGGCTGTTGGCAATTTACATCCCGCCCATCAGCATAACAAGGCTCCCAGTTCTCCATGGCCTGTCCTGCCTTTCTGGATTTTACACTTTTTTCAGATGGCCCTTTTGACCGGGGGGAAGTGAGACTTCATTGTAGTGCAGATTTCCTTTGCAAGCTTGCTTGGTTGGCCAAAAAGGGCGTATGCGTTTTTTCCTGAATATATTCAGGACAAAACGCATACGCCCTTTTTGGCCAAGTGCATCATTGTGGACGTTCTGCCTCTTTTCCTATGCTTTAAATGCAATTCCAGTCTACCTCCTGAAATCGGTTTCCTGCAATTCTGCCCCGCTTTCAAGTCCTCTTGGCAGCCTTACTTCAGTATATTTTTGGACGATAGCTGTCATTTATAACTCGGCAGGTTTGTGAATTACAGTGCCCCTGAGCTTCTTTCTTCAACTCGTTTTCTCGTGAGCTGGCCGCAACACCGCAGGATGGCTTCAGGCCCTAATCTGGTTCCGGCACGGCACGCTGAGCTTTTGGTTAATTCCTCTTCCTGGTGGGAAATGAGAGTTAAATTTGCCCGTCCAGACACCTCCAGCTAGTCTCTCATTGGTTCTCCCTATTCCTGTTCATCTTCCGCAGAACTTGCAAACTGGACCAAACAGGAGGTTAAAGGCACTGACTCTCCAAGTCGGGAGAGTGTTAGTAAAGCGTCTGGAATGTTGCACCCGAGTACCAGGGGACGAAAACTGACACATATTGGAACACGTCTCCCGATCACACGGTTGATCATACTCTGGGTTCCACATGCATGTTTTAGCTGAAGGAAGAATACCTTAAACCTGGAGAGTTGAGACCCGTGGAATGGGTACCATGCAATATGACTTCAAAGGGTCTTCATTTGCTCACCGAACCTCTCCAGTCCTATCACTGCTGCGTTTATGCCCCTGTACACACGCTTGATTCTCTTTCGGAGACATAGCAGTCCATAGGTTTTAAGATACTTCCTAGTCAGGTACATTCTTAGGCGTTTAATATGGGGTGTTGAGTCCATTTCGTTGAGCAAGGAGTAGCTCTTGTCTATTCCATATTTGGCTTAAGGAACTTTATCTGTGCTCATTTCAATCTCTGGTTTTATGCAGCACGCCAACTCACCTTTCCCCTTAAGCAAGCATAAGTTGGGTTTCTAAATTTGAGACCCTGTTCTGTTTTGGAATTCAGTTCCTGTGTAGCCAAGTTTACATTCCGTGTATTAGTGATATCTTATGATGTTTCTTTTTCTGTGTGACTTATTTCAGGTAGAATCATCATACCTGAATCCACTCATTATGCTGCTACGGGCCTGATGACATAGATTTCCTTGCTGAGTGATATTGCATTGTACGTTAGTACCACAACTTCTTTATCCATTTTTCACTTTCTGCGATATTGAACTTGTACCGAAAATGAGTTTCTTGTAAACAGAGCCGTCCCACTATTTTGGGTGGCTCTGTCTTTTTTATTTTAATTTCCCTAAGCTATAGGACCATAAGTGGAAGTGCCCTAGGCTCTGTTGCTTTGTTTTTTAGATGTTTCAGGAAACACCATACACTTCTCCCGAGTGGCTGTTGGCAATTTACATCCCGCCCATCAGCATAACAAGGCTCCCAGGTCTCCATGGCCTGTCCTGACTTTCTGGATTTTACACTTTTTTCAGATGGCCCTTTTGACCGGGGGGAAGTGAGACTTCATTGTAGTGCAGATTTCCTTTGCAAGCTTGCTTGGTTGGCCAAAAAGGGCGTATGCGTTTTTTCCTGAATATATTCAGGAAAAAACGCATACGCCCTTTTTGGCCAAGTGCATCATTGTGGACGTTCTGCCTCTTTTCCTATGCTTTAAATGCAATTCCAGTCTACCTCCTGAAATCGGTTTCCTGCAATTCTGCCCCACTTTCAAGTCCTCTTGGCAGCCTTACTTCAGTATATTTTTGGACGATAGCTGTCATTTATAACTCGGCAGGTTTGTGAATTACAGTGCCCCTGAGCTCCTTTCTTCAACTCGCTTTCTCGTGAGCTGGCCGCAACACCGCATGGTTGCTTCAGGCCCTAATCTCGTTCCGGCACGGCACGCTGAGCCTTTGGTTAATTCCTCTTCCTGGTGGGAAATGAGAGTTAAATTTGCCCATCCAGACCCCTCCAGCTAGTCTTTCATTCATTCTCCCTATTCCTGTTCATCTTCCGCAGAAATTGCAAACTGGGCCAAACAGGAGGTTAAAGGCACTGACTCTCCAAGTCGGGAGAGTGTTAGTAAAGCGTCTGGAATGTTGCACCCGAGTACCAGGGGACGAAAACTGACACATATTGGAACACATCTCCCGATCACATGGTTTATCATACTCTGGGTTCCACATGCATGTTGTAGCTGAAGGAAGAATACCTTAACCCTGGAGAGTTGAGACCCGTGGAATGGGTACCATGCAATATGACTTCAAAGGGTCTTCATTTGCTCACCGAACCTCTCCAGTCCTATCACTGCTGCGTTTATGCCCCTGTACACACGCTTGATTCTCTTTCGGAGACATAGCAGTCCATAGGTTTTAGGATACTTTCTAGTCAGGTACATTCTTAGGCGTTTAATATGGGGTGTTGAGTCCATTTCGTTGAGCAAGGAGTAGCTCCTGTCTATTCCATATTTGGCTTAAGGAACTTTATCTGTGCTCATTTCAATCTCTGGTTTTATGCAGCACCCCAACTCACCTTTCCCCTTAAGCAAGCATAAGTTGGTTTTCTAAATTTGAGACCCTGTTGTTTTGTAATTCAGTTCCTGTGTAGCCAAGTTTACATTCCGTGTATTAGTGATATCTTATGATGTTTCTTTTTCTGTGTGAGTTATTTCAGTTAGAATCATCGTACCTGAATCCACTCATTATGCTGCTACGGGCCTGATGACATAGATTTCATTGCTGAGTGATATTGCATTGTACGTAAGTACCACAACTTCTTTATCCATTTTTCACTTTCTGCGATATTGAACTTGTACCGTAAACCAGGTTCTTGTAAACAGAGCCGTCCCAACCTTTGGGGTGGCTGTGTCTTTTTGATTTTAATTTCCCTAAGCTATAGGACCATAAGTGGAAGTGCCCTAGGCTCTGTTGCTTTGATTTTTAGATGTTTCAGGAAACACCATACACTTCTCCCGAGTGGCTGTTGGCAATTTACATCCCGCCCATCAGCATAACAAGGCTCCCAGTTCTCCATGGCCTGTCCTGCCTTTCTGGATTTTACACTTTTTTCAGATGGCCCTTTTGACCGGGGGGAAGTGAGACTTCATTGTAGTGCAGATTTCCTTTGCAAGCTTGCTTGGTTGGCCAAAAAGTGCGTATGCGTTTTTTCCTGAATATATTCAGGAAAAAACGCATACGCCCTTTTTGGCCAAGTGCATCATTGTGGACGTTCTGCCTCTTTTCCTATGCTTTAAATGCAATTCCAGTCTACCTCCTGAAATCGGTTTCCTGCAATTCTGCCCCACTTTCAAGTCCTCTTGGCAGCCTTACTTCAGTATATTTTTGGACGATAGCTGTCATTTATAACTCGGCAGGTTTGTGAATTACAGTGCCCCTGAGCTCCTTTCTTCAACTCGCTTTCTCGTGAGCTGGCCGCAACGCCGCATGGTTGCTTCAGGCCCTAATCTGGTTCCGGCACGGCACGCTGAGCCTTTGGTTAATTCCTCTTCCTGGTGGGAAATGAGAGTTAAATTTGCCCGTCCAGACACCTCCAGCTAGTCTCTCATTGGTTCTCCCTATTCCTGTTCATCTTCCGCAGAAATTGCAAACTGGGCCAAACAGGAGGTTAAAGGCACTGACTCTCCAAGTCGGGAGAGTGTTAGTAAAGCGTCTGGAATGTTGCACCCGAGTACCAGGGGACGAAAACTGACACATATTGGAACACATCTCCCGATCACACGGTTGATCATACTCTGGGTTCCACATGCATGTTTTAGCTGAAGGAAGAATCCCTTAAACCTGGAGAGTTGAGACCCGTGGAATGGGTACCATGCAATATGACTTCAAAGGGTCTTCATTTGCTCACCGAACCTCTCCAGTCCTATCACTGCTGCGTTTATGCCCCTGTACACACGCTTGATTCTCTTTCGGAGACATAGCAATCCATAGGTTTTAAGATACTTCCTAGTCAGGTACATTCTTAGGCGTTTAATATGGGGTGTTGAGTCCATTTCGTTGAGCAAGGAGTAGCTCTTGTCTATTCCATATTTGGCTTAAGGAACTTTATCTGTGCTCATTTCAATCTCTGGTTTTATGCAGCACCCCAACTCACCTTTCCCCTTAAGCAAGCATAAGTTGGGTTTCTAAATTTGAGACCCTGTTCTGTTTTGGAATTCAGTTCCTGTGTAGCCAAGTTTACATTCCGTGTATTAGTGATATCTTATGATGTTTCTTTTTCTGTGAGACTTATTTCAGTTAGAATCTTCGTACCTGAATCCACTCATTATGCTGCTACGGGCCTGATGACATAGATTTCCTTGCTGAGTGATATTGCATTGTACGTAAGTACCACAACTTCTTTATGCATTTTTCACTTTCTGCGATATTGAACTTGTACCGAAAATGAGTTTCTTATAAACAGAGCCGTCCCAACTATTTTGGGTGGCTCTGTCTTTTTTATTTTAATTTCCCTAAGCTATAGGACCATAAGTGGAAGTGCCCTAGGCTTTGTTGCTTTGTTTTTTAGATGTTTCAGGAAACACCATACACTTCTCCCGAGTGGCTGTTGGCAATTTACATCCCGCCCATCAGCATAACAAGGCT
Organism: Lagenorhynchus albirostris; assembly: GCF_949774975.1. Classification (NCBI taxonomy): domain Eukaryota; kingdom Metazoa; phylum Chordata; class Mammalia; order Artiodactyla; family Delphinidae; genus Lagenorhynchus; species Lagenorhynchus albirostris. Next base: position 318,505 of record NW_026783503.1, on the reverse strand, counting down.
CCCAGTTCTCCATGGCCTGTCCTGCCTTTCTGGATTTTACACTTTTTTCAGATGGCCCTTTTGACCGGGGGGAAGTGAGACTACATTGTAGTGGAGATTTCCTTTGCAAGCTTGCTTGGTTGGCCAAAAAGGGCGTATGCGTTTTTTCCTGAATATATTCAGGAAAAAACGCATACGCCCTTTTTGGCCAAGTGCATCATTGTGGACGTTCTGCCTCTTTTCCTATGCTTTAAATGCAATTCCAGTCTACCTCCTGAAATCGGTTTCCTGCAATTCTGCCCCGCTTTCAAGTCCTCTTGGCAGGTTTACTTCTGTATATTTTTGGACGATAGCTGTCATTTATAACTCTGCAGGTTTGTGAATTACAGTGCCCCTGAGCTCCTTTCTTCAACTCGCTTTCTCGTGAGCTGGCCGCAACACCGCAGGATGGTTTCAGGCCCTAATCTGGTTCCGGCCCGGCACGCTGAGCCTTTGGTTAATTCCTCTTCCTGGTGGGAAATGAGAGTTAAATTTGCCCGTCCAGACACCTCCAGCTAGTCTCTCATTGGTCCTCCCTATTCGTGTTCATCTTCTGCAGAAATTGCAAACTGGGCCAAACAGGAGGTTAAAGGCACTGACTCTCGAAGTCGGGAGAGTGTTAGTAAAACATCTGGAATGTTGCACACGAGTACCAGGGGACGAAAACTGAGACATATTTGAACCCGTCTCCCGCTCACATGGTTTATCATACTCTGGGTTACACATGCATGTTTTAGCTGAAGGAAGAATACCTTAAACCTGGAAAGTTGACCCGTGGAATGAGTACCATGCAATATGACTTCAAAGGGACTTCATTTGCTCACCGAACCTCTCCAATCCTATCACTGCTGCGTTTATGCCCCTGTACACACGCTTGATTCTCTTTCGGAGACATAGCAGTCCATAGGTTTTAAGATACTTCCTAGTCAGGTATATTCTTAGGTGTTTAATATGGGGTGTTGACTCCATTTCGTTGAGCAAGGAGTAGCTCTTGTCTATTCCATATTTGGCTTAAGGAACTTTATCTGTGCTCATTTCAATCTCTGGCTTTATGCAGCACCCCAACTCACCTTTCCCCTTAAGCAAGCATAAGTTGGGTTTCTGAATTTGAGACCCTGTTCTGTTTTGTAATTCAATTCCTGTGTAGCCAAGTTTACATTCCGTGTATTAGTGATATCTTATGATGTTTCTTTTTCTGTGTGACTTATTTCAGTTAGAATCATCATACCTGAATCCACTCATTATGCTGCTACGGGCCTGATGACATAGATTTCATTGCTGAGTGATATTGCATTGTACGTAAGTACCACAACTTCTTTATCCATTTTTCACTTTCTGCGATATTGAACTTGTACCGTAAACCAGGTTCTTGTAAACAGAGCCGTCCCAACTATTTTGGGGTGGCTGTGTCTTTTTGATTTTAATTTCCCTAAGCTATAGGACCATAAGTGGAAGTGCCCTAGGCTCTGTTGCTTTGTTTTTTAGATGTTTCAGGAAACACCATACACTTCTCCCGAGTGGCTGTTGGCAATTTACATCCCGCCCATCAGCATAACAAGGCTCCCAGTTCTCCATGGCCTGTCCTGCCTTTCTGGATTTTACACTTTTTTCAGATGGCCCTTTTGACCGGGGGGAAGTGAGACTTCATTGTAGTGCAGATTTCCTTTGCAAGCTTGCTTGGTTGGCCAAAAAGTGCGTATGCGTTTTTTCCTGAATATATTCAGGACAAAACGCATACGCCCTTTTTGGCCAAGTGCATCATTGTGGACGTTCTGCCTCTTTTCCTATGCTTTAAATGCAATTCCAGTCTACCTCCTGAAATCGGTTTCCTGCAATTCTGCCCCGCTTTCAAGTCCTCTTGGCAGCCTTACTTCAGTATATTTTTGGACGATAGCTGTCATTTATAACTCTGCAGGTTTGTGAATTACAGTGCCCCTGAGCTCCTTTCTTCAACTCGCTTTCTCGTGAGCTGGCCGCAACACCGCAGGATGGCTTCAGGCCCTAATCTGGTTCCGGCACGGCACGCTGAGCTTTTGGTTCATTCCTCTTCCTGGTGGGAAATGAGAGTTAAATTTGCCCGTCCAGACACCTCCAGCTAGTCTCTCATTGGTTCTCCCTATTCCTGTTCATCTTCCGCAGAAATTGCAAACTGGACCAAACAGGAGGTTAAAGGCACTGACTCTCCAAGTCGGGAGAGTGTTAGTAAAGCGTCTGGAATGTTGCACCCGAGTACCAGGGGACGAAAACTGACACATATTGGAACACGTCTCCCGATCACACGGTTGATCATACTCTGGGTTCCACATGCATGTTTTAGCTGAAGGAAGAATACCTTAAACCTGGAGAGTTGAGACCCGTGGAATGGGTACCATGCAATATGACTTCAAAGGGTCTTCATTTGCTCACCGAACCTCTCCAGTCCTATCACTGCTGCGTTTATGCCCCTGTACACACGCTTGATTCTCTTTCGGAGACATAGCAATCCATAGGTTTTAAGATACTTCCTAGTCAGGTACATTCTTAGGCGTTTAATATGGGGTGTTGAGTCCATTTCGTTGAGCAAGGAGTAGCTCTTGTCTATTCCATATTTGGCTTAAGGAACTTTATCTGTGCTCATTTCAATCTCTGGTTTTATGCAGCACCCCAACTCACCTTTCCCCTTAAGCAAGCATAAGTTGGGTTTCTAAATTTGAGACCCTGTTCTGTTTTGGAATTCAGTTCCTGTGTAGCCAAGTTTACATTCCGTGTATTAGTGATATCTTATGATGTTTCTTTTTCTGTGAGACTTATTTCAGTTAGAATCTTCGTACCTGAATCCACTCATTATGCTGCTACGGGCCTGATGACATAGATTTCCTTGCTGAGTGATATTGCATTGTACGTAAGTACCACAACTTCTTTATCCATTTTTCACTTTCTGCGATATTGAACTTGTACCGAAAATGAGTTTCTTGTAAACAGAGCCGTCCCAACTATTTTGGGTGGCTCTGTCTTTTTTATTTTAATTTCCCTAAGCTATAGGACCATAAGTGGAAGTGCCCTAAGCTCTGTTTCTTTGTTTTTTAGATGTTTCAGGAAACACCATACACTTCTCCCGAGTGGCTGTTGGCAATTTACATCCCGCCCATCAGCATAACAAGGCTCCCAGGTCTCCATGGACTGTCCTGACTTTCTGGATTTTACACTTTTTTCAGATGGCCCTTTTGACCGGGGGGAAGTGAGACTTCATTGTAGTGCAGATTTCCTTTGCAAGCTTGCTTGGTTGGCCAAAAAGGGCGTATGCGTTTTTTCCTGAATATATTCAGGAAAAAACGCATACGCCCTTTTTGGCCAAGTGCATCATTGTGGACGTTCTGCCTCTTTTCCTATGCTTTAAATGCAATTCCAGTCTACCTCCTGAAATCTGTTTCCTGCAATTCTGCCCCGCTTTCAAGTCCTCTTGGCAGCCTTACTTCAGTATATTTTTGGACGATAGCTGTCATTTATAACTCGGCAGGTTTGTGAATTACAGTGCCCCTGAGCTCCTTTCTTCAACTCGCTTTCTCGTGAGCTGGCCGCAACACCGCAGGATGGCTTCAGGCCCTAATCTGGTTCTGGCACGGCATGCTGAGCCTTTGGTTAATTCCTCTTCCTGGTGGGAAATGAGAGTTAAATTTGCTCGTCCAGACACCTCCAGCTAGTCTCTCATTGGTCCTCCCTATTCGTGTTCATCTTCTGCAGAAATTGCAAACTGGGCCAAACAGGAGGTTAAAGGCACTGACTCTCGAAGTCGGGAGAGTGTTAGTAAAGCATCTGGAATGTTGCACCCGAGTACCAGGGGACGAAAACTGAGACATATTTGAACCCGTCTCCCGCTCACATGGTTTATCATACTCTGGGTTACACATGCATGTTTTAGCTGAAGGAAGAATACCTTAAACCTGGAGAGTTGAGACCCGTGGAATGGGTACCATGCAATATGACTTCAAAGGGTCTTCATTTGCTCACCGAACCTCTCCAATCCTATCACTGCTGCGTTTATGCCCCTGTACACACGCTTGATTCTCTTTCGGAGACATAGCAGTCCATAGGTTTTAAGATACTTCCTAGTCAGGTATATTCTTAGGTGTTTAATATGGGGTGTTGACTCCATTTCGTTGAGCAAGGAGTAGCTCTTGTCTATTCCATATTTGGCTTAAGGAACTTTATCTGTGCTCATTTCAATCTCTGGTTTTATGCAGCACCCCAACTCACCTTTCCCCTTAAGCAAGCATAAGTTGGGTTTCTAAATTTGAGACCCTGTTCTGTTTTGGAATTCAGTTCCTGTGTAGCCAAGTTTACATTCCGTGTATTAGTGATATCTTATGATGTTTCTTTTTCTGTGTGACTTATTTCAGTTAGAATCATCATACCTGAATCCACTCATTATGCTGCTACGGGCCTGATGACATAGATTTCATTGCTGAGTGATATTGCATTGTACGTAAGTACCACAATTTCTTTATGCATTTTTCACTTTCTGCGATATTGAACTTGTACCGTAAACCAGGTTCTTGTAAACAGAGCCGTCCCAACCTTTGGGGTGGCTGTGTCTTTTTGATTTTAATTTCCCTAAGCTATAGGACCATAAGTGGAAGTGCCCTAGGCTCTGTTGCTTTGATTTTTAGATGTTTCAGGAAACACCATACACTTCTCCCGAGTGGCTGTTGGCAATTTACATCCCGCCCATCAGCATAACAAGGCTCCCAGTTCTCCATGGCCTGTCCTGCCTTTCTGGATTTTACACTTTTTTCAGATGGCCCTTTTGACCGGGGGGAAGTGAGACTTCATTGTAGTGCAGATTTCCTTTGCAAGCTTGCTTGGTTGGCCAAAAAGTGCGTATGCGTTTTTTCCTGAATATATTCTGGACAAAACGCATACGCCCTTTTTGGCCAAGTGCATCATTGTGGACGTTCTGCCTCTTTTCCTATGCTTTAAATGCAATTCCAGTCTACCTCCTGAAATCGGTTTCCTGCAATTCTGCCCCACTTTCAAGTCCTCTTGGCAGCCTTACTTCAGTATATTTTTGGACGATAGCTGTCATTTATAACTCGGCAGGTTTGTGAATTACAGTGTCCCTGAGCTCCTTTCTTCAACTCGCTTTCTCGTGAGCTGGCCGCAACACCGCAGGATGGCTTCAGGCCCTAATCTGCTTCCGGCACGGCACGCTGAGCTTTTGGTTAATTCCTCTTCCTGGTGGGAAATGAGAGTTAAATTTGCCCGTCCAGACACCTCCAGCTAGTCTCTCATTGGTTCTCCCTATTCCTGTTCATCTTCCGCAGAAATTGCAAACTGGACCAAACAGGAGGTTAAAGGCACTGACTCTCCAAGTCGGGAGAGTGTTAGTAAAGCGTCTGGAATGTTGCACCCGAGTACCAGGGGACGAAAACTGACACATATTGGAACACGTCTCCCGATCACACGGTTGATCATACTCTGGGTTCCACATGCATGTTTTAGCTGAAGGAAGAATACCTTAAACCTGGAGAGTTGAGACCCGTGGAATGGGTACCATGCAATATGACTTCAAAGGGTCTTCATTTGCTCACCGAACCTCTCCAGTCCTATCACTGCTGCGTTTATGCCCCTGTACACACACTTGATTCTCTTTCGGAGACATAGCAATCCATAGGTTTTAAGATGCTTGCTAGTCAGGTACATTCTTAGGCGTTTAATATGGGGTGTTGAGTCCATTACGTTGAGCAAGGAGTAGCTCTTGTCTATTCCATATTTGGCTTAAGGAACTTTATCTGTGCTCATTTCAATCTCTGGTTTTATGCAGCACCCCAACTCACCTTTCCCCTTAAGCAAGCATAAGTTGGGTTTCTAAATTTGAGACCCTGTTCTGTTTTGGAATTCAGTTCCTGTGTAGCCAAGTTTACATTCCGTGTATTAGTGATATCTTATGATGTTTCTTTTTCTGTGAGACTTATTTCAGTTAGAATCTTCGTACCTGAATCCACTCATTATGCTGCTACGGGCCTGATGACATAGATTTCCTTGCTGAGTGATATTGCATTGTACGTAAGTACCACAACTTCTTTATGCATTTTTCACTTTCTGCGATATTGAACTTGTACCGAAAATGAGTTTCTTATAAACAGAGCCGTCCCAACTATTTTGGGTGGCTCTGTCTTTTTTATTTTAATTTCCCTAAGCTATAGGACCATAAGTGGAAGTGCCCTAGGCTCTGTTGCTTTGTTTTTTAGATGTTTCAGGAAACACCATACACTTCTCCCGAGTGGCTGTTGGCAATTTACATCCCGCCCATCAGCATAACAAGGCTCCCAGTTCTCCATGGCCTGTCCTGCCTTTCTGGATTTTACACTTTTTTCAGATGGCTCTTTTGACCGGGGGGAAGTGAGACTACATTGTAGTGCAGATTTCCTTTGCAAGCTTGCTTGGTTGGCCAAAAAGGGCGTATGCGTTTTTTCCTGAATATATTCAGGAAAAAACGCATACGCCCTTTTTGGCCAAGTGCATCATTGTGGACGTTCTGCCTCTTTTCCTATGCTTTAAATGCAATTCCAGTCTACCTCCTGAAATCGGTTTCCTGCAATTCTGCCCCGCTTTCAAGTCGTCTTGGCAGGTTTACTTCTGTATATTTTTGGACGATAGCTGTCATTTATAACTCGGCAGGTTTGTGAATTACAGTGCCCCTGAGCTCCTTTCTTCAACTCGCTTTCTCGTGAGATGGCCGCAACACCGCAGGATGGCTTCAGGCCCTAATCTGGTTCCGGCACGGCACGTTGAGCCTTTGGTTAATTCCTCTTCCTGGTGGGAAATGAGAGTTAAATTTGCCCGTCCAGACACCTCCGGCTAGTCTGTCATTGGTTCTCCCTATTCCTGTTCATCTTCCGCAGAAATTGCAAACTGGGCCAAACAGGAGGTTAAAGGCACTGACTGTCCAAGTCGGGAGAGTGTTAGTAAAGCGTCTGGGATGTTGCACCCGAGTACCAGGGGACGAAAACTGAGACATATTGGAACACGTCTTCCGATCACACGGTTGATCATACTCTGGGTTCCACATGCATGTTTTAGCTGAAGGAAGAATACCTTAAACCTGGAGAGTTGAGACCCGTGGAATGGGTACCATGCAATATGACTTCAAAGGGTCTTCATTTGCTCACCGAACCTCTCCAATCCTATCACTGCTGCGTTTATGCCCCTGTACACACGCTTGATTCTCTTTCGGAGACATAGCAATCCATAGGTTTTAAGATACTTCCTAGTCAGGTACATTCTTAGGCGTTTAATATGGGGTGTTGAGTCCATTTCGTTGAGCAAGGAGTAGCTCTTGTCTATTCCATATTTGGCTTAAGGAACTTTATCTGTGCTCATTTCAATCTCTGGTTTTATGCAGCACCCCAACTCACCTTTCCCCTTAAGCAAGCATAAGTTGGGTTTCTAAATTTGAGACCCTGTTCTGTTTTGGAATTCAGTTCCTGTGTAGCCAAGTTTACATTCCGTGTATTAGTGATATCTTATGATGTTTCTTTTTCTGTGAGACTTATTTCAGTTAGAATCTTCGTACCTGAATCCACTCATTATGCTGCTACGGGCCTGATGACATAGATTTCCTTGCTGAGTGATATTGCATTGTACGTAAGTACCACAACTTCTTTATGCATTTTTCACTTTCTGCGATATTGAACTTGTACCGAAAATGAGTTTCTTATAAACAGAGCCGTCCCAACTATTTTGGGTGGCTCTGTCTTTTTTATTTTAATTTCCCTAAGCTATAGGACCATAAGTGGAAGTGCCCTAGGCTTTGTTGCTTTGTTTTTTAGATGTTTCAGGAAACACCATACACTTCTCCCGAGTGGCTGTTGGCAATTTACATCCCGCCCATCAGCATAACAAGGCTCCCAGTTCTCCATGGCCTGTCCTGCCTTTCTGGATTTTACACTTTTTTCAGATGGCCCTTTTGACCGGGGGGAAGTGAGACTACATTGTAGTGGAGATTTCCTTTGCAAGCTTGCTTGGTTGGCCAAAAAGGGCGTATGCGTTTTTTCCTGAATATATTCAGGAAAAAACGCATACGCCCTTTTTGGCCAAGTGCATCATTGTGGACGTTCTGCCTCTTTTCCTATGCTTTAAATGCAATTCCAGTCTACCTCCTGAAATCGGTTTCCTGCAATTCTGCCCCGCTTTCAAGTCCTCTTGGCAGGTTTACTTCTGTATATTTTTGGACGATAGCTGTCATTTATAACTCTGCAGGTTTGTGAATTACAGTGCCCCTGAGCTCCTTTCTTCAACTCGCTTTCTCGTGAGATGGCCGCAACACCGCAGGATGGCTTCAGGCCCTAATCTGGTTCCGGCACGGCACGTTGAGCCTTTGGTTAATTCCTCTTCCTGGCGGGAAATGAGAGTTAAATTTGCCCGTCCAGACACCTCCGGCTAGTCTGTCATTGGTTCTCCCTATTCCTGTTCATCTTCCGCAGAAATTGCAAACTGGGCCATACAGGAGGTTAAAGGCACTGACTGTCCAAGTCGGGAGAGTGTTAGTAAAGCGTCTGGGATGTTGCACCCGAGTACCAGGGGACGAAAACTGACACATATTGGAACACGTCTCCCGCTCACATGGTTGATCATACTCTGGGTTCCACATGCATGTTTTAGCTGAAGGAAGAATACCTTAAACCTGGAAAGTTGAGACCCGTGGAATGGGTACCATGCAATATGACTTCAAAGGGACTTCATTTGCTCACCAAACCTCTCCAATCCTATCACTGCTGCGTTTATGCCCCTGTACACACGCTTGATTCTCTTTCGGAGACATAGCAGTCCATAGGTTTTAAGATACTTCCTAGTCAGGTATATTCTTAGGTGTTTAATATGGGGTGTTGACTCCATTTCGTTGAGCAAGGAGTAGCTCTTGTCTATTCCATATTTGGCTTAAGGAACTTTATCTGTGCTCATTTCAATCTCTGGTTTTATGCAGCACCCCAACTCACCTTTCCCCTTAAGCAAGCATAAGTTGGGTTTCTAAATTTTTGGGACCCTGTTCTGTTTTGTAATTCAATTCCTGTGTAGCCAAGTTTACATTCTGTGTATTAGTGATATCTTATGATGTTTCTTTTTCTGTGTGACTTGTTTCAGTTAGAATCATCATACCTGAATCCACTCATTATGCTGCTACGGGCCTGATGACATAGATTTCATTGCTGAGTGATATTGCATTGTACGTAAGTACCACAACTTCTTTATCCATTTTTCACTTTCTGCGATATTGAACTTGTACCGTAAACCAGGTTCTTGTAAACAGAGCCGTCCCAACCTTTGGGGTGGCTGTGTCTTTTTGATTTTAATTTCCCTAAGCTATAGGACCATAAGTGGAAGTGCCCTAGGCTCTGTTGCTTTGTTTTTTAGATGTTTCAGGAAACACCATACACTTCTCCCGAGTGGCTGTTGGCAATTTACATCCCGCCCATCAGCATAACAAGGCTCCCAGTTCTCCATGGCCTGTCCTGCCTTTCTGGATTTTACACTTTTTTCAGATGGCCCTTTTGACCGGGGGGAAGTGAGACTTCATTGTAGTGCAGATTTCCTTTGCAAGCTTGCTTGGTTGGCCAAAAAGGGCGTATGCGTTTTTTCCTGAATATATTCAGGACAAAACGCATACGCCCTTTTTGGCCAAGTGCATCATTGTGGACGTTCTGCCTCTTTTCCTATGCTTTAAATGCAATTCCAGTCTACCTCCTGAAATCGGTTTCCTGCAATTCTGCCCCGCTTTCAAGTCCTCTTGGCAGGTTTACTTCTGTATATTTTTGGACGATAGCTGTCATTTATAACTCTGCAGGTTTGTGAATTACAGTGCCCCTGAGCTCCTTTCTTCAACTCGCTTTCTCGTGAGATGGCCGCAACACCGCAGGATGGCTTCAGGCCCTAATCTGGTTCCGGCACGGCACGTTGAGCCTTTGGTTAATTCCTCTTCCTGGCGGGAAATGAGAGTTAAATTTGCCCGTCCAGACACCTCCGGCTAGTCTGTCATTGGTTCTCCCTATTCCTGTTCATCTTCCGCAGAAATTGCAAACTGGGCCATACAGGAGGTTAAAGGCACTGACTGTCCAAGTCGGGAGAGTGTTAGTAAAGCGTCTGGGATGTTGCACCCGAGTACCAGGGGACGAAAACTGACACATATTGGAACACGTCTCCCGCTCACATGGTTGATCATACTCTGGGTTCCACATGCATGTTTTAGCTGAAGGAAGAATACCTTAAACCTGGAAAGTTGAGACCCGTGGAATGGGTACCATGCAATATGACTTCAAAGGGACTTCATTTGCTCACCGAACCTCTCCAATCCTATCACTGCTGCGTTTATGCCCCTGTACACACGCTTGATTCTCTTTCGGAGACATAGCTGTCCATAGGTTTTAAGATACTTCCTAGTCAGGTATATTCTTAGGTGTTTAATATGGGGTGTTGACTCCATTTCGTTGAGCAAGGAGTAGCTCTTGTCTATTCCATATTTGGCTTAAGGAACTTTATCTGTGCTCATTTCAATCTCTGGTTTTATGCAGCACCCCAACTCACCTTTCCCCTTAAGCAAGCATAAGTTGGGTTTCTAAATTTTTGGGACCCTGTTCTGTTTTGTAATTCAATTCCTGTGTAGCCAAGTTTACATTCTGTGTATTAGTGATATCTTATGATGTTTCTTTTTCTGTGTGACTTGTTTCAGTTAGAATCATCATACCTGAATCCACTCATTATGCTGCTACGGGCCTGATGACATAGATTTCATTGCTGAGTGATATTGCATTGTACGTAAGTACCACAACTTCTTTATCCATTTTTCACTTTCTGCGATATTGAACTTGTACCGTAAACCAGGTTCTTGTAAACAGAGCCGTCCCAACCTTTGGGGTGGCTGTGTCTTTTTGATTTTAATTTCCCTAAGCTATAGGACCATAAGTGGAAGTGCCCTAGGCTCTGTTGCTTTGTTTTTTAGATGTTTCAGGAAACACCATACACTTCTCCCGAGTGGCTGTTGGCAATTTACATCCCGCCCATCAGCATAACAAGGCTCCCAGTTCTCCATGGCCTGTCCTGCCTTTCTGGATTTTACACTTTTTTCAGATGGCCCTTTTGACCGGGGGGAAGTGAGACTTCATTGTAGTGCAGATTTCCTTTGCAAGCTTGCTTGGTTGGCCAAAAAGGGCGTATGCGTTTTTTCCTGAATATATTCAGGACAAAACGCATACGCCCTTTTTGGCCAAGTGCATCATTGTGGACGTTCTGCCTCTTTTCCTATGCTTTAAATGCAATTCCAGTCTACCTCCTGAAATCGGTTTCCTGCAATTCTGCCCCGCTTTCAAGTCCTCTTGGCAGCCTTACTTCAGTATATTTTTGGACGATAGCTGTCATTTATAACTCGGCAGGTTTGTGAATTACAGTGCCCCTGAGCTTCTTTCTTCAACTCGTTTTCTCGTGAGCTGGCCGCAACACCGCAGGATGGCTTCAGGCCCTAATCTGGTTCCGGCACGGCACGCTGAGCTTTTGGTTAATTCCTCTTCCTGGTGGGAAATGAGAGTTAAATTTGCCCGTCCAGACACCTCCAGCTAGTCTCTCATTGGTTCTCCCTATTCCTGTTCATCTTCCGCAGAACTTGCAAACTGGACCAAACAGGAGGTTAAAGGCACTGACTCTCCAAGTCGGGAGAGTGTTAGTAAAGCGTCTGGAATGTTGCACCCGAGTACCAGGGGACGAAAACTGACACATATTGGAACACGTCTCCCGATCACACGGTTGATCATACTCTGGGTTCCACATGCATGTTTTAGCTGAAGGAAGAATACCTTAAACCTGGAGAGTTGAGACCCGTGGAATGGGTACCATGCAATATGACTTCAAAGGGTCTTCATTTGCTCACCGAACCTCTCCAGTCCTATCACTGCTGCGTTTATGCCCCTGTACACACGCTTGATTCTCTTTCGGAGACATAGCAGTCCATAGGTTTTAAGATACTTCCTAGTCAGGTACATTCTTAGGCGTTTAATATGGGGTGTTGAGTCCATTTCGTTGAGCAAGGAGTAGCTCTTGTCTATTCCATATTTGGCTTAAGGAACTTTATCTGTGCTCATTTCAATCTCTGGTTTTATGCAGCACGCCAACTCACCTTTCCCCTTAAGCAAGCATAAGTTGGGTTTCTAAATTTGAGACCCTGTTCTGTTTTGGAATTCAGTTCCTGTGTAGCCAAGTTTACATTCCGTGTATTAGTGATATCTTATGATGTTTCTTTTTCTGTGTGACTTATTTCAGGTAGAATCATCATACCTGAATCCACTCATTATGCTGCTACGGGCCTGATGACATAGATTTCCTTGCTGAGTGATATTGCATTGTACGTTAGTACCACAACTTCTTTATCCATTTTTCACTTTCTGCGATATTGAACTTGTACCGAAAATGAGTTTCTTGTAAACAGAGCCGTCCCACTATTTTGGGTGGCTCTGTCTTTTTTATTTTAATTTCCCTAAGCTATAGGACCATAAGTGGAAGTGCCCTAGGCTCTGTTGCTTTGTTTTTTAGATGTTTCAGGAAACACCATACACTTCTCCCGAGTGGCTGTTGGCAATTTACATCCCGCCCATCAGCATAACAAGGCTCCCAGGTCTCCATGGCCTGTCCTGACTTTCTGGATTTTACACTTTTTTCAGATGGCCCTTTTGACCGGGGGGAAGTGAGACTTCATTGTAGTGCAGATTTCCTTTGCAAGCTTGCTTGGTTGGCCAAAAAGGGCGTATGCGTTTTTTCCTGAATATATTCAGGAAAAAACGCATACGCCCTTTTTGGCCAAGTGCATCATTGTGGACGTTCTGCCTCTTTTCCTATGCTTTAAATGCAATTCCAGTCTACCTCCTGAAATCGGTTTCCTGCAATTCTGCCCCACTTTCAAGTCCTCTTGGCAGCCTTACTTCAGTATATTTTTGGACGATAGCTGTCATTTATAACTCGGCAGGTTTGTGAATTACAGTGCCCCTGAGCTCCTTTCTTCAACTCGCTTTCTCGTGAGCTGGCCGCAACACCGCATGGTTGCTTCAGGCCCTAATCTCGTTCCGGCACGGCACGCTGAGCCTTTGGTTAATTCCTCTTCCTGGTGGGAAATGAGAGTTAAATTTGCCCATCCAGACCCCTCCAGCTAGTCTTTCATTCATTCTCCCTATTCCTGTTCATCTTCCGCAGAAATTGCAAACTGGGCCAAACAGGAGGTTAAAGGCACTGACTCTCCAAGTCGGGAGAGTGTTAGTAAAGCGTCTGGAATGTTGCACCCGAGTACCAGGGGACGAAAACTGACACATATTGGAACACATCTCCCGATCACATGGTTTATCATACTCTGGGTTCCACATGCATGTTGTAGCTGAAGGAAGAATACCTTAACCCTGGAGAGTTGAGACCCGTGGAATGGGTACCATGCAATATGACTTCAAAGGGTCTTCATTTGCTCACCGAACCTCTCCAGTCCTATCACTGCTGCGTTTATGCCCCTGTACACACGCTTGATTCTCTTTCGGAGACATAGCAGTCCATAGGTTTTAGGATACTTTCTAGTCAGGTACATTCTTAGGCGTTTAATATGGGGTGTTGAGTCCATTTCGTTGAGCAAGGAGTAGCTCCTGTCTATTCCATATTTGGCTTAAGGAACTTTATCTGTGCTCATTTCAATCTCTGGTTTTATGCAGCACCCCAACTCACCTTTCCCCTTAAGCAAGCATAAGTTGGTTTTCTAAATTTGAGACCCTGTTGTTTTGTAATTCAGTTCCTGTGTAGCCAAGTTTACATTCCGTGTATTAGTGATATCTTATGATGTTTCTTTTTCTGTGTGAGTTATTTCAGTTAGAATCATCGTACCTGAATCCACTCATTATGCTGCTACGGGCCTGATGACATAGATTTCATTGCTGAGTGATATTGCATTGTACGTAAGTACCACAACTTCTTTATCCATTTTTCACTTTCTGCGATATTGAACTTGTACCGTAAACCAGGTTCTTGTAAACAGAGCCGTCCCAACCTTTGGGGTGGCTGTGTCTTTTTGATTTTAATTTCCCTAAGCTATAGGACCATAAGTGGAAGTGCCCTAGGCTCTGTTGCTTTGATTTTTAGATGTTTCAGGAAACACCATACACTTCTCCCGAGTGGCTGTTGGCAATTTACATCCCGCCCATCAGCATAACAAGGCTCCCAGTTCTCCATGGCCTGTCCTGCCTTTCTGGATTTTACACTTTTTTCAGATGGCCCTTTTGACCGGGGGGAAGTGAGACTTCATTGTAGTGCAGATTTCCTTTGCAAGCTTGCTTGGTTGGCCAAAAAGTGCGTATGCGTTTTTTCCTGAATATATTCAGGAAAAAACGCATACGCCCTTTTTGGCCAAGTGCATCATTGTGGACGTTCTGCCTCTTTTCCTATGCTTTAAATGCAATTCCAGTCTACCTCCTGAAATCGGTTTCCTGCAATTCTGCCCCACTTTCAAGTCCTCTTGGCAGCCTTACTTCAGTATATTTTTGGACGATAGCTGTCATTTATAACTCGGCAGGTTTGTGAATTACAGTGCCCCTGAGCTCCTTTCTTCAACTCGCTTTCTCGTGAGCTGGCCGCAACGCCGCATGGTTGCTTCAGGCCCTAATCTGGTTCCGGCACGGCACGCTGAGCCTTTGGTTAATTCCTCTTCCTGGTGGGAAATGAGAGTTAAATTTGCCCGTCCAGACACCTCCAGCTAGTCTCTCATTGGTTCTCCCTATTCCTGTTCATCTTCCGCAGAAATTGCAAACTGGGCCAAACAGGAGGTTAAAGGCACTGACTCTCCAAGTCGGGAGAGTGTTAGTAAAGCGTCTGGAATGTTGCACCCGAGTACCAGGGGACGAAAACTGACACATATTGGAACACATCTCCCGATCACACGGTTGATCATACTCTGGGTTCCACATGCATGTTTTAGCTGAAGGAAGAATCCCTTAAACCTGGAGAGTTGAGACCCGTGGAATGGGTACCATGCAATATGACTTCAAAGGGTCTTCATTTGCTCACCGAACCTCTCCAGTCCTATCACTGCTGCGTTTATGCCCCTGTACACACGCTTGATTCTCTTTCGGAGACATAGCAATCCATAGGTTTTAAGATACTTCCTAGTCAGGTACATTCTTAGGCGTTTAATATGGGGTGTTGAGTCCATTTCGTTGAGCAAGGAGTAGCTCTTGTCTATTCCATATTTGGCTTAAGGAACTTTATCTGTGCTCATTTCAATCTCTGGTTTTATGCAGCACCCCAACTCACCTTTCCCCTTAAGCAAGCATAAGTTGGGTTTCTAAATTTGAGACCCTGTTCTGTTTTGGAATTCAGTTCCTGTGTAGCCAAGTTTACATTCCGTGTATTAGTGATATCTTATGATGTTTCTTTTTCTGTGAGACTTATTTCAGTTAGAATCTTCGTACCTGAATCCACTCATTATGCTGCTACGGGCCTGATGACATAGATTTCCTTGCTGAGTGATATTGCATTGTACGTAAGTACCACAACTTCTTTATGCATTTTTCACTTTCTGCGATATTGAACTTGTACCGAAAATGAGTTTCTTATAAACAGAGCCGTCCCAACTATTTTGGGTGGCTCTGTCTTTTTTATTTTAATTTCCCTAAGCTATAGGACCATAAGTGGAAGTGCCCTAGGCTTTGTTGCTTTGTTTTTTAGATGTTTCAGGAAACACCATACACTTCTCCCGAGTGGCTGTTGGCAATTTACATCCCGCCCATCAGCATAACAAGGCTCCCAGTTCTCCATGGCCTGTCCTGCCTTTCTGGATTTTACACTTTTTTCAGATGGCCCTTTTGACCGGGGGGAAGTGAGACTACATTGTAGTGGAGATTTCCTTTGCAAGCTTGCTTGGTTGGCCAAAAAGGGCGTATGCGTTTTTTCCTGAATATATTCAGGAAAAAACGCATACGCCCTTTTTGGCCAAGTGCATCATTGTGGACGTTCTGCCTCTTTTCCTATGCTTTAAATGCAATTCCAGTCTACCTCCTGAAATCGGTTTCCTGCAATTCTGCCCCGCTTTCAAGTCCTCTTGGCAGGTTTACTTCTGTATATTTTTGGACGATAGCTGTCATTTATAACTCTGCAGGTTTGTGAATTACAGTGCCCCTGAGCTCCTTTCTTCAACTCGCTTTCTCGTGAGATGGCCGCAACACCGCAGGATGGCTTCAGGCCCTAATCTGGTTCCGGCACGGCACGTTGAGCCTTTGGTTAATTCCTCTTCCTGGCGGGAAATGAGAGTTAAATTTGCCCGTCCAGACACCTCCGGCTAGTCTGTCATTGGTTCTCCCTATTCCTGTTCATCTTCCGCAGAAATTGCAAACTGGGCCATACAGGAGGTTAAAGGCACTGACTGTCCAAGTCGGGAGAGTGTTAGTAAAGCGTCTGGAATGTTGCACCCGAGTACCAGGGGACGAAAACTGACACATATTGGAACACGTCTCCCGCTCACATGGTTGATCATACTCTGGGTTCCACATGCATGTTTTAGCTGAAGGAAGAATACCTTAAACCTGGAAAGTTGAGACCCGTGGAATGGGTACCATGCAATATGACTTCAAAGGGACTTCATTTGCTCACCGAACCTCTCCAATCCTATCACTGCTGCGTTTATGCCCCTGTACACACGCTTGATTCTCTTTCGGAGACATAGCAGTCCATAGGTTTTAAGATACTTCCTAGTCAGGTATATTCTTAGGTGTTTAATATGGGGTGTTGACTCCATTTCGTTGAGCAAGGAGTAGCTCTTGTCTATTCCATATTTGGCTTAAGGAACTTTATCTGTGCTCATTTCAATCTCTGGTTTTATGCAGCACCCCAACTCACCTTTCCCCTTAAGCAAGCATAAGTTGGGTTTCTAAATTTTTGGGACCCTGTTCTGTTTTGTAATTCAATTCCTGTGTAGCCAAGTTTACATTCTGTGTATTAGTGATATCTTATGATGTTTCTTTTTCTGTGTGACTTGTTTCAGTTAGAATCATCATACCTGAATCCACTCATTATGCTGCTACGGGCCTGATGACATAGATTTCATTGCTGAGTGATATTGCATTGTACGTAAGTACCACAACTTCTTTATCCATTTTTCACTTTCTGTGATATTGAACTTGTACCGTAAACCAGGTTCTTGTAAACAGAGCCGTCCCAACCTTTGGGGTGGCTGTGTCTTTTTGATTTTAATTTCCCTAAGCTATAGGACCATAAGTGGAAGTGCCCTAGGCTCTGTTGCTTTGTTTTTTAGATGTTTCAGGAAACACCATACACTTCTCCCGAGTGGCTGTTGGCAATTTACATCCCGCCCATCAGCATAACAAGGCTCCCAGTTCTCCATGGCCTGTCCTGCCTTTCTGGATTTTACACTTTTTTCAGATGGCCCTTTTGACCGGGGGGAAGTGAGACTTCATTGTAATGCAGATTTCCTTTGCAAGCTTGCTTGGTTGGCCAAAAAGGGCGTATGCGTTTTTTCCTGAATATATTCAGGACAAAACGCATACGCCCTTTTTGGCCAAGTGCATCATTGTGGACGTTCTGCCTCTTTTCCTATGCTTTAAATGCAATTCCAGTCTACCTCCTGAAATCGGTTTCCTGCAATTCTGCCCCGCTTTCAAGTCCTCTTGGCAGCCTTACTTCAGTATATTTTTGGACGATAGCTGTCATTTATAACTCGGCAGGTTTGTGAATTACAGTGCCCCTGAGCTTCTTTCTTCAACTCGTTTTCTCGTGAGCTGGCCGCAACACCGCAGGATGGCTTCAGGCCCTAATCTGGTTCCGGCACGGCACGCTGAGCTTTTGGTTAATTCCTCTTCCTGGTGGGAAATGAGAGTTAAATTTGCCCGTCCAGACACCTCCAGCTAGTCTCTCATTGGTTCTCCCTATTCCTGTTCATCTTCCGCAGAACTTGCAAACTGGACCAAACAGGAGGTTAAAGGCACTGACTCTCCAAGTCGGGAGAGTGTTAGTAAAGCGTCTGGAATGTTGCACCCGAGTACCAGGGGACGAAAACTGACACATATTGGAACACGTCTCCCGATCACACGGTTGATCATACTCTGGGTTCCACATGCATGTTTTAGCTGAAGGAAGAATACCTTAAACCTGGAGAGTTGAGACCCGTGGAATGGGTACCATGCAATATGACTTCAAAGGGTCTTCATTTGCTCACCGAACCTCTCCAGTCCTATCACTGCTGCGTTTATGCCCCTGTACACACGCTTGATTCTCTTTCGGAGACATAGCAGTCCATAGGTTTTAAGATACTTCCTAGTCAGGTACATTCTTAGGCGTTTAATATGGGGTGTTGAGTCCATTTCGTTGAGCAAGGAGTAGCTCTTGTCTATTCCATATTTGGCTTAAGGAACTTTATCTGTGCTCATTTCAATCTCTGGTTTTATGCAGCACGCCAACTCACCTTTCCCCTTAAGCAAGCATAAGTTGG